>NW_010425225.1:12581-22089 GCF_000710305.1 Buceros rhinoceros silvestris
GAGAGCGGTGAGCACAGTTATTGAGGGCAGGATGTGGGAGCGGGGCCTCCCTCTGGTTGCCCCGAATCATCACCGCAGCTCTGCTCAGCGGTGGAAACCTCAGCTCGTAATAGCACCAGCCTGGCAGACTCACTGCTGAAGAATTTCTGGTGAACGTCGTGGCCTCTCCACGTGCAGACAGCACTTTGCAGACTCTAACTGCACAGTCCAATCCTGCTGGGTGGGGAACTCCTCTCTAACCAATCCCGTAAAGCCAAAACACAAGGAAACCCCAGAAAATTAAAAGAGAATACAACTAAAAACGAGAACAGGAAGAAGCGTGTCGCGCCTGGTAAATCACCCTGTGGAACTCCCTCCCTCAAGGTATTATTATGCCAATTAGCAACATTATACAAAAGTTAAAAGTATGTGGGCGTTTACACCAACAACAAGATCCAAAATTAGACCAAAGAGCATGAACCAAGTTTAAGAGGTAAGTTCTCACACTTCAAGGCAGAAGCCAAACCACAGCAGTGGATTTGATGTCTGCACATTCCTAACGCAGCTCCTTACATCCCCTGTGAAGTCTCTAATCCTGTCTGGTTTCAAGCAAGCAAGCTGGAGCACCGGTTTGATCTCCTACACTGAAACTCTATTCAAAGGAGCCTGCAACAGGACAGAAGTATTTATTTCTCCCTTAGCGCTTTAATTTCTTTGATCTTCTAATTCCACATTATGTCACTAAACCAAGCACCTCAGCAGCCAAGGAAAGCAAGTGCGTTCACACCAAGCAAGCTGTGGTCGATGTCCTAAGCAACACGGCAGCGGCAAGGAGAGAAGGGATGAAGGTGGATGTAAAGACCACCTTCTTCCCCCCAAACAAGAAAGAAGCCAAAGACTCTGGAGCATCTTTTTCCGCTCACTGAAAAGCTGGGCTGGGATAGAGCTCCAACAAGCAACACTTTTCTGTGATATCATTTTATAACACACACCATGGTTTCAACAAGCTTTTATGGATTCAGCCCACTGTGATCGGGATGTATCAAGGTATCAAAAGCAAACAAAGCCCAAGAGTGATTTTTCTTTGGTCCTATGTCCACACGGGACCAAGCCACTGCTGTAAATCAAGGCCAAGGCAGCAAATGAACCCCTGCTGGCATCAAAAGGGCTCCAGAAAAGCTGTGCACAGTTTCTGGCCATGAAAAAACCGCTCACAGAGGAGCTGCAGTCACAGGGGATGCTGCTTGCCCTCTGCCTGGCTCCCTGCAGACAGCCTGAGGGCTCCCAGGCAACACCTGAGGCCATCGTACGGGCTCACCGTGCACAGGGCAAGGCTTGGGTGAAGCTGCACTTGAAGATGCTTGTGCCAGAGAGCACAGTTGTGGCTGCAGTGACCAACCAGGTACGGCAAGCCCAGAGCCTCGACAGGCAAAGCTGGCAAGCAAGGGAAGTGCCCTTAACTGATGTAACTTTGCAGATACATGTTCCCAGCCCTCTGCAGCCCAGCCCTGGTTCTGAGGGCAGGGGCTGAGCCTGTGACTGCACAGCCAACACTCACACTCCATGAAAAAAGACTCAAGAAAAACCACCGTGCTCCTCCTCTGCCTCCTGCAGCACAGGTTGCTTGTGTGGGACCAAAGCTGAGCGCAGCAACTTGACAGCCAGAACTACCTACCTGCTCCCGCTTGAGCTTCTCCCGCTTACGGATCAGCTCGATGAGCAGCCGTGCCCGCTCCAAGTCATGCCGCAGTTTCTGCCAGTACTTCAGCTCTTCCTTCACTGCACTGGTCTTCTCATCCTGCTCTTTCTGTAAGACACAGCAGTGGGGGGAGATGAAAAACATGACTGGCTTTCCTCCTCTTTCTAAACATTAATAGCTCTCATAGTCTTCCTCCCGTCTACTATGTCCTCTCCTTCCGACAGTATTCAGCTGTCTACCAGCTGCAGCCTTGCTGGGGTTTGGAAGTCAGGCCTAAATCACACGGTAGCTACACTCCGGGAACACGCTTCAGCGTTCACACTCATTTACATCCTCTCTGCTTTTATATTCAAGTTCATCAGCGAGGCTGGAAATTTTCCTGCCTGGAAGAGGCAGCCCGAAGCGTTCACAGCATATAGGCAATAGCACAGGAGAAAAGAGCTATTCTTATTTTCTTTGTTCCCAGTGAGGAACAGAGCCACGGGAAGAGATTCACCAAAACACAAAGAGCAGCCAGCGCCGGGGGATGAGCTCACACCTTCCAAGACACAGTTCAGTGGCTTCGCAATGCAACCATGCTCCTTGCTCTCCTAAATCTGTAGCTTTTTAAATGGTTTTGAGGATGTCACTGAAGTGCATATGCTTTCACGTGACTGCTGGCAGAACTGCTTCATCAAATCTTGAGGGTTTCCGTCTATAGGACGTTTGAGTTTAAGAACTTACTTAGCGTAAACTGCCAACTTAATACACCAAGAAACGCTCAGGAGTGGGAAATAATTTTTTAATTAATCACCCATAGCAGTGATCACCAAAAACCTATAAATTCCTCCAGCTACAGTAAAACCACGTGTGCACAATGTGCACAACACCTACTGCCAGGCGACGCTAGAGGGGAGGTTCCGACTGCTTTGATACTTCACTAACTGCCTCTCATGCCAAACGCTGTCTGACCGCATCCAGATCGAGTGACTCTGGACGCCAGCTCACAGGAGGAAGAAAAGGAGTCCAGAGCCAGTGATTATGTCTAAACTTCCACATGAATGTGCATGGGAGGGTCAAAGTTGAAGCTGCAGGAATGACCTAAACTGGAATTTGGCCAGGACTCGGGAGCCGACACCCATTTTCTTGAGGAGGGGATCTGTAATCACTCGTGAGGAACGTGGTTTTGTGATTCACCTAAGAGATCAGTCTGCCAAGGGCCCACCACACCCTTGCACAATCCTGGGTCTCCTGACTCTGGGCACAAACTCTTACCTGCTGGCTCATCAACACCAGTTCTAGTGGTACGATGCATATGCCTCTGATAACCCAGCTTTTCACGCATGAGCATACCAAGAAGAGACCAAAAGAGACTTAAACCAGCTCCCACTCCAATCCTTTCACCGTCGCCCCCCTTTCCAGCCACGCACCAAGCGCAGCTCCCCCCGAACCCAAGCTCCCTGTCCTCCCATGTGGGCTCAGCTGGGGACCAGTACCTGCTCTGCGTTCCTCTGGGACTGGAGGTGCGAGTGCAGGCGCCGGATCAGGGGCACCCCATTCCTCGCCTGCCGCTTCAGCAGCCAGTAGCTGTGGAGCTGCTGCATGAACTGGTTCTTCCTCTGGAGGGAGAGGCCGCTGCAGATTTTGTTCAGCCTGAAGGAAGCAAACAGGAGTCGTGAAGCCAATGGCACATCGTGACTGTGAGGACCGTGGTGAAACCATCAGGTTTCCTCACAAAGCTTTGTGGTGGTGTGTCAATGCACAGTCTGAACTGTGTGTGCAACTGGTACAATCTGGGATGTCCCCCCCATGAAGACCTGTGTGCCTACTTCTCACAACAAACCCCAGTGTTCGCAGCAGCTCGGGTGGAAGTTCTCCCCAGGCACGTGCCACAGCACCAACCTGGCTCCAAGCCTTAATTTCGTAACTGCTTTCAGTGGCAAGAACTGTCCTGGGGACCATTTAAGTCTGATGTTATTAAGCTGGAGTCTGGGAAGTGAACTTGAAAGGAGTCTAAGAATAATATATTACCTATTTTAACCTTTTCAAACCATTTGTTGGATTATACACGGTGCCTCATCAGCAGTTTTCCAAAGTTTATCTGTTAAAATACCGATGACATTCACCAAATGAAAATTCAACGCTGCCTAGTCCTGCTTGAGAGAGCCGGGGGGAAAAATCCACAGCCAGACTCAAAGCTGCTTGTAACACTGACAGGTTTGACACGCTTTATAATAAAAGGAGGGATTAAGAAACTATGAAATGAGGAGATTAAAAAAAATTTAATAGCAGGATGACCCCTCTCTGCCTGCCGACTTGTAACGCCTGAAGTGTTTTAAAACCACCTTCGCAGCCACCTCTGTGAATTCAGATGCTAGATGGGTGTTTGCCGTAGGGACCGCCACAGATTCTGCGTCACACAACAGTCCGGGAGGGCTGCTTGGCAGAGCAGGGACCCCAGTGTACCAGTGACGCTCGGTCAGGAATGGTTCTGCGAAGCACTCGAACACAGTTCTTGTTGAATACTGAAGATTCAGTCTTTCTGAGGTCCACGAGAGGGATCCAGTCCTCAAAACAGACCCTGTCCAGCCAGCAGCTTCCCTAAACCAGCCACACTCACCTGTAAGATGGGATTTGTGCCACTGCCACCATGGGCACAGATGAACGCCCGTCGGTCACATCTCTAGGCTCCTTTTTGATCTTCTGCTTCAATTTCACGTGGTTCTTTCTCAGAGAACCTTTGGGAGGGCCAGAGTTGGCTCCCTCCTCACCCTCCTCCTTCACAGTGTCCTCCTGCCCCTCACCGCGAGCAGCTGGAGACCCTTTCCTCACCGTCCCAGCAGGGGAATGGCTCCCGCAGTAAGCAGTCTTGCGCACGGTGAACGTCGTGCCGTTGATGCTGGTCTCCCTCATGGGTTCGATCTTCATGAAGAGACCGGCCCGCTGGGCACAAGTGACGTGGAAGGCAGTGTAACAGTTCACCTTGTGGCACTGGATAGCGGCTCCCATGCCCTTCTGCTTGCAGATGTAGCATGTGAGCTTCCATCGAGCCGGGGGGATGTTCGTTATTCCTTCGATGGGCTCCAGGAACACAGTGTTTGCAAAGCAGACCTCTGGGATCCAGATGGCACAGACCACGTGAGCCCAGCGGCCATCGCTGGTCTGCTTGAAGGCTCCACCTTTGTTTGGGCAAAGGACACAATCCACAGGGCGAGAAGGGGACTGCAAGCAGCAGCGGCAGAGCCACTGCCCCTCGGGGATATAGGGCACGCCGTAGCACTCCTGGTGCACAGCCAGATTGCAGATATCGCAGAACAGGATGACATTGCTGTTGTGACACTCATCGTCCATGCAGACGCAGCAGAAGGCATCCTCATCGACGAGCGACTGCTGAGCCCCGCTGTTCCGGCTCTCGAGATACGACTCCTTTTCCAGCCGGTCCACCAGCAGCTCAAAAGTGTCAGCAGAAACTGTCCCATAACCATCATCCCTTCTCTTCTCGTTGACCATTTCCAGCCAGGCCAGATCCTCCTCATCCATGTCATACTCCACCTCGGCATCGAGGTCCTCGGGAGGCTTTTCGATGTACCGGTAGTAGGCAGTGGGGAGAGGAGCAGCATCTGGCTGGCTGAAGGCGTCCACCACACGGAATTTGGGCTGGGGTAAGTGTAAAGACGTCCCTGGTGCATGTTTGGAGGCGGACTCCTTCTTCTTGCCTTTGGAAGGTGTTTTCTTAGATTTGGAAGGGAAAAGGGGCTGCTCGCTGTTTTCCTTGTTGCTGTTGCACTCGGTGATGTCCTGGGCAGTCAGCTCGTCCTCCGTGATGATTTTCAAGGGATCGTAGATGCTGATGCGATGGAGCCGTCCATCTATGTCCACCTCCACGATCCGCTGGGCCTGAGCGTAGGTCAGGGTCTCGCGAGTCGGTGAGCACTTGAGGCTGTAGGGCGAGGGAGAACGCTCCAAGAGCTGCCGGGACCTTCTCCGCGGCTTCCTCATCGCTGTTCTCCAGGGACCCTGTAACACACCAGGACAGCGTAAGCCAAGGAGACAAGCAAGGAGCAGCACAGGTTCAGACACTCACTCAGTGCTGCAAAAGAGCAACATTTCTACTGGACACTCCAGCAATTTCGAGCTTGCTGAGTCTTTACACCTTCTGGGCACAAGCCCGTAATGAATCTATCAACCATTTCTCACAATCACAGCAATGTGCCAGCCCTCCCTATTTGCCTGTCAAGAGATATATACACCCCCGTGCCACCAGATGAGAAGAGCTCAAATGAATCTTAGAGCACAGCATCCAAACTCCCCGCTTTCGGCTCAGCAAACCACCGGACCCCCCGGAATTCCGACAGCACTTACCACATCTGCTTGCACCGTTCACACACTGAGCTCACACAGGCCAAGGAATTCTCCTCTGTTCCTTTGCCTGTGGCTTCTCTTTTACATCCCCAAGGGCACACAAAACATGCTGGATGTTTTCCAGACTGTTCCTGCCCTCTGAAAGCAGTTCCTGATGTCTTCTGTCACTGAGCTCCATGTGGAAACACCAGTGGTGCTTCTCCAAGTTTGCCACCTCAGGGCTGGCCCCCCACCACTCCTTCCCTTCCCACACTGTGGATGCAAAAAGCCCCGTAATGAAAAGCCACCTCCAGCTTTGCTTTCCCTTCTCTGGCAGACAGAGCCCCCTCCAGCGTGCACTGGGCGGACTGTGTCTTTCCCAACATGCAAGATGGATCACAAAACCCCAGAGAGAACCAGAGGATGAACAGAGCAATGCAGCAGGTACCAGATGTGTATCCTGTCTGCTCCTCGGAGGGATCCATGAGGAAGTGAAGGGGAATGAACATGGGAACAAGCAGCATCGATCCAGATGGACTTACTAGCTCTGGCTCAGCGATAGTTTCTCTGGAGCCACAATCCATGTTCAGGCACCTGAGCTGGTGAGAGTCCACGGGGGTAGGAGCAGGAAAGCAGGACAGCTTCTGGACTGCACCAGAACTGCACAGTGGTGTTTGCTCAGAGCCTTAACGCAAAGCCCAAGCCAGCTCTGCCCTCGCAAACTGCTAATCAGCAACCCAGATAATTATTTGAGTCAGCTCCTGACACTAAGGAGGTGCCCGTCAAGGCAGGAGCAGAGCAGAAGCCTGGAGCCAGCGAGATGAGCTGGGGGAGGATGGAGACGCGGCGGCGGGAGCCTGGTGATCCGAGGGCGAAGGAGGGAGGCAGTGAAGAGGGAAAGCGGTGAGGAGGCCAAGTGGGCAATGCATGTGAGAAGGGCAGTGTCAGGGACGGCAACATAAGTTATGGGAAGAATGGGCTGAGGCTGAAACGAGCCTGAGAGGAGACAAAGAAAAGCAACTGTAAAATCTCCCAGGGAAGATAAGTCAGCCCAGAGCTTATCTGCTGCTGCACAGAGGCCTGACCCAGCACCTCACCCTTATTTAGAGCAGTCCACACTTTCAGCCCTTTCTGTGGGACTCGCAGAAAAGACAGCACACTGCAAACTCCTCCTTTGTACTTGGCCGTGGCATTATTTCTGCTCTGTGAAGGACACGGCTCCACAAACCCTCAGTAGCGCGAGTCAGAGCAACCTCGCAGGACCAGGACCTACACCAAGTCCTGAGCTTATCCCAGAAAGACGTAACGAACTCCAGGCATGACACCCTTCTCTCGAAAGTTCTGACCCTGTGAACCACGAGACTAAGCCACGGTACAACGAGTGTCCCAAGAAACAACCAGGCTTTGGGAAAAGTTTCCAAAGTCTCCTTTGCATCCACAGAAACAAGCTGCAGGTGCTGGTGGCAGGACGCACACCCGCTGTGACAGAGCACACATTTCATTTCAGATTTCCACTTGCAAATACAGGTACTACAAATTTCAGGACCTTCGCCTTAGAACTCTCATCAGCTTCTTGATCTGCAGACTGCAGAGATCCAACCACACTTGTCCCAGCCAAGCTCCAACGGCTTCAATCGGCAGGAAAAAAGCATTTTAAAATAAGAGTATAAAGGCAACTTGAACATCCAATGAAAAACTAGAAAATCCTGCTGACTAAGAGCTCTCTTATAATTCAGGTGGGTTGTGAGCAAAGAAGTTATTGGAGGCCAAAAGATATATGAGCAAGAAGATACTGGAGGATAAAATAATTAGCATGAGCTGACAATTAATACTGTATTCAGGAAAAACGAGGCCTTAGCTGGGAGTGCTGAGGGACTGGCACATTTCAGCAGAACAAGCACCTGAAGGGTTATTTTACCTGTGACCGGAAAAACCAGGGTAAGGGTGTTAGTGAAACAACCACTTTAATGTTTAGAGAAATTACCCAAAGCCGGGCTGTCCACCACAACCGCCACACACCAGCCCGTTGGTAACACACCATTGTCGCTGCACAGAAGCATCTAAATCAGCGCAGAAATTCCTGCCAGCGATAGGCACGCACCTGGATGTGAGGAGAGACACAGCCCCAGAGCTCTGGAACACCCCGAAAGCAGCAGCGAAACAAACTCGGACACACTGAGCTGGCTGCTGCGACCTTCTCTGCAACACCAGCAACTCCTCGGCAGCAGTCTAGGAATGTTCTGATCTTGAAAACACCGCCCCAGCCAGGGGATAAAGAGAATCCCTCTGCAAGCAGCACCCGCAGAAACGCTGAACAGACTTGACTGTGTCGAGGTTAAACACTGTTTCAGCCCCCACTGCTTCTGCCCCACCATGGACAAAGGTTGCAGAGGTGAAAGCAGAAAGTTCAAAGTCATCCTCTAGCCACAGCGTTGCTCAAGGCTTTCCCCAACCTCCCATCACCCTTTTCCTCTGGGTGTTGCGCCAGGAGCAGGGGTGAGGTTCCTAGAGAGCACGACTGAACAAACGATCCACCAGGGAGGAACTTATTCCCGCCCCAGGAGTGGTTCAGTGCTCCTGAGCAGCGGCTTTCACACCTGTGGGCCACAGATGCCTGGGGGGCTGCAGAAGGTGACCAAGAGGGAGACTTAAATCTACCTCAAAGGGTTTGAAAGCTCCACTGAAAAAAAACGGAGGGATGCACATATCGAACAACATTATAATACAGTCCCAAACCACACCTGCAGCCTGGAAAACCCAGCACAAGCTGGACCCTTGACAGCAAGGGCTCACCACTGCCGTGATGCACCTCCGGGCAACGCTGTGTGGGCCATTTCCGAGGGTCACAGGCACCCTCTCGCACAGCAGGAGACCTCGGTCTCCTACCCAGCCACTGCAGTTGTTCTTTCCAGCCTTCCCGTGCTGAACCACCGAGGGTTTCCTCGCCAGCAGCAGGTTCAGGTTTCTTTGCTAACCTGCAGCAGACACAAGGCCCTGCTGCTGGGGGCGTTTCCTGGCCCCTTCCAGCACGGCTTGGGGATCCCAAGGAGGAGCAAGGTCCCTCAACAATGAAGACTGTTGGTGATCTGGAGCGAGGTGAAGGCCACCTGCACTCTGGTGGGCAGCCGCAGACGGCTCTCATCCCACGCCGGTGCACCGCGATTACCGGCAGTGCCCACAGCTCGCACAGCCCGGAAAATGTGGGGTTCCAGGAAGAGACTGCCTGTCTTTGGGACCCCAAGTCAAACACGAGGTCTGGAGACATCCCTCCTTGTTGCCGTCCCGTGCTGGCAGCCACACCGCTCCGGACGGGCACTTGTTGCTGTTTGCTGGGACTTAAAACCCCTTCCTGCGCCCCAGGGAACAAACACCTACAGAGTTCTTTAAGAAATACGTCCGTAAAAGAAAAGCAGCAGATGCCAGAGGAAACAAACGGCCTGGAACAGTCGCAGCCCCCTTTCTTCTGACAACCAAAAGTGCCGGGCGAAACTCCTGTTGCCCTCACTGACA
>NW_010425225.1:22239-22475 GCF_000710305.1 Buceros rhinoceros silvestris
GGCTGGGTGCCCCTGCGCCCGCCTGCCGAGGGTTTACGCTGCCCAGGCCCATGTTGACGGCTGCAGTGAAGTGCGTCAGTGCTCAGCAGACGTCGAGGAGCGCTGCCTGCCTCGGCACACACAGAGATCCTTACGGACCCCTGACAGCGGTGTCACCAAGGCGAGCTGCTGCAGGAGGGGGCATCCCTCTGGAGCAGGGAGGGGCGAGCCGTTGTGTCAGGCTGAGGATGACGTTT
>NW_010425225.1:22672-22873 GCF_000710305.1 Buceros rhinoceros silvestris
AGCCGACGGTGTGTGTCACGAGCTGCAGCTGTCCTCGGCGGCACTCTGGGGAAGCCCTGACATGCCATGAGCTGGGCCCGGTCTCAGCGGTGCTCCCAGGGAGCCCTGACGTGCTGTGAGCTGAGCCAGATGCCGGCCAGGGGCTCCCTTCGGGAGCTCCCCCGTGCAGGGAGTCCCACGGGGTCCCTGCAGGGAGCCCCA
>NW_010425226.1:0-1001 GCF_000710305.1 Buceros rhinoceros silvestris
TTCACTGGTCAGGGGTCACCAGTTGTGTAGGAGTAAATCATATGTTGCAAATATTTGGGGCGGACAATATGAAAATTTATGTCCACACAAGGCCTTTATTAAGATATAACTGCAGCAGACTGCTGCAGCCCCTACACACTACAACTTCTAAGTGCTAACTGCGCAACTGCCAGCTTGTTCCTTATCACCTCTATTTATAGTCTCTAAGTTATCTTACGTACCCTGCTTGGATTGGTTTCAAGTTCAGTGTCCTGCCCAGAGATGAGCTGGCTTTCCAATCACCCATTGACACAACCTCTCTGTCTCCTCCTAAACAACACGCCTCCTGCTGCTCACTGACAACAGGCTTAGAGGGCTGCTTCCCGGACTGGCCGGGGGGTCACGCCCACATTTGGTCATTTTCATCAAAATTGTGCATTTTCACCGTATTTGAGCTTTTAATATACATTTGGGCATTTTTGCCCTGTACAGTCATTTTCACCATATTTGGGCATGTCCCGGTTTGAGCTAAACTTCCTGGTTTGAGCTGAAACTTCCTTGTTTTGGGTAATGGACAAATAGAATTTTTCCATGCAAATACGATAATTCCGCATTTAATTGGTTAAGGGAGTGTTGCCTTTAGAGGTGTGGTGACCTGGTTCAGGAACGGCACGGCGACCAACCCCAGGCCGCTTGGGCCATCAGCTCACAGACACCAACGTGGTGGACGGCAAATGGCGTTTATTGTCAGGCAACAGAGTGTTATATAGCCTGGGTTTACAACGTCACATTCGTCTGCTTGCGTCGTAAACTAAACGCTATTGGTCATCAGGAGAGGGGTCCTGTCTTTCCGTATAGCGCGATATCTTCCGGCCGCCTGGCCCTAACTACCCACATTTCCCCCCTCCCTATGCCTAACACGTTGACTAAAATGTAACAGTGTTAAAAAAGGTCTATCTCTATTGATAATTTATACTCTATAACATCCTTAAAAAATATACATCATAAACTGAGGTAAAACA
>NW_010425227.1:0-6927 GCF_000710305.1 Buceros rhinoceros silvestris
TCCCTTGACCGCCTCCCTCTCCTGCAGCTGTTATTGCCACTGTCCGCAGTCAGTGCAGGCAGCGGGTCTCGGGCGTGGGAGACCTTCCCAGGCGGTGCGTTCGCCTGGGCATCTTCCGTCGGGCAGATCGGCTTCGCGGCGAGGAGCCAAAGCTCCCCCGGGGGCGGGGTATCTGCTATCTGCTGCCCCGGGGTGCTGCGCAGGACGCCCAGCTCTGCAGGCTCTGGGCTCCTGGGGCTGACAGTCCCCTCTCCCTGCTGTGCTCACAGCCTGTGACGTGAGGCTCAAATCCCTGTAGCTCCTGCTCGATGTGTTTTAAAGCAGGATAATCCTAGCAGGGGCACGCTGGGGAGTGTGGCGGGGGAGAGCTGGGGAGGTGCAGTTGCGGGCTGGGAACAGACCCCCTGCCACGGGTGGATCCAGCAGAGGGGCACACCTTGTCCTGGTGCTGAGCAGAGCCTGGGCAGGACAGCAGTCATGGGGTCAGTGTAGGCATCCCACGGGCTGCCCTCTGCCTTTATTTCCACCAGTGGGGCAAGCAGGCTGGGACGGCATCTCCCTTCTGGCTGGACTGCCTGTCCCTGTGCTCACCCAAGGCTTTTGCATGAGAGAGCGATGCCAGGAGAAGCAGCTTGTCTTGTGCAAGCGTCTCTTGGCAGGTGAAAAATGAAGTGTGGCTTCAGAAAGTGTGAGATGGCTGCGTGCTGAACCAGCCGTGATGCATGTAGATGACCTGCAGCTGGGTGTTTGGAGGGATCCTGCTTTTCTGGGGGACAGTTGTTTGCTTTCTTATTGCTCCTGTGCTCTCTAAGCTGCTCTGTGTGTTTGGGGTGACCCTACCAGGTTCTTGCTGCATTTCAGGAGTGGGGTGTCGTGCATCCAGCCAGGTGGCTGCTTATTGCATTACTGAGGACTCTGGGACTTCTGTCCCAAGGAGGGCATCCAGTGTGGGAACAAGGAGATGGAGGAGCTGGGCAGCTGCTGCCCCTTGCTGCTTTATGGTCCATGAAAGATGCCAGCTTATACACTCCTGGCCAGCCAGTCTTCTGTGTGCCCAGCGCTGCTGACCATTGAGGCTGAGGGTCCCTTCTGAAGCCAGCAGCCAGGCCTGGTGTTCCCAGCACAGAAATGCTGCAGCCACTGCTGTCCTTTGGGCGCTGTCTGCCCTTTTTGGGGAGCTAATGTGGAGCCCCATTTCCGGGCCACCTACTGAGAGCTTCCTTGCTAAACTTTGCCTCTTCTCTCTGCAGGGAGCTCAATGGCAACAACATCACACGGATCAACAAGAATGACTTTGCTGGGCTGAAACAGCTCCGTGTCCTGTAAGTTCCCAGCGAGGGGCTGGCCGCCCTGACCTTGGTGCATGCTGTGCTTGGCTTGTGGCCCCTCCTGGGGCTGGTAGAGATGATGCAAAGCCCTTTGCTTGGCATCTGCCAGTGGGACTGAAGGACATCTGCGCTGGGCTGAGCATAGTGGGCTTCCAGCTGGAAGGGAGTGGGGAGAAAGAGGCTGGGTTTTGTTGAGGGGGTGGTGGGAGCAAGGTGTCCCTGGGTCCGGAGGAGCATCAGGGACACTGCTAGTGAGACGGTGGTGCTGGAGACCACCTTTCTGGAAAGCTGATCCCTTCTCTCTGCAGGCAGCTGATGGAAAACCAGATCAGCACAGTGGAGCGAGGGGCGTTCGATGACATGAAGGAGCTGGAGCGGCTGTGAGTGCCTGGGCGTGGTGGTGGGTCAGCAAGGGGCCACCGGGTTTTGTTAGAGAGCATCCTTTCCTTTTTGCCTTAAACCATAATGTATCGGTGCTGCCTGACTTCAAACAGCTTCTCTGCTGCGTGATGGTGGTATTTTACAGTGCGGGAAGCAAACTTCTTTCTGTTTCTATAGATCTTAAAGTCCTTTCTGATGCTTTTGAGGTGAGGGGCAGGTTAAGCGCAAATCATTCTCACTGTTATCAGCTGTGTCCTGTGTGTTAGCGGGGGAGCCATAAGTTCCAGTCCAGTACTCAGTAAAATAGCTCAGCAGTTTAACAACCCCGAGCTGCTCGAGCAAATATGAGGAGCTGAGTGAGCAGCAGGTTAACAGTGCAGTTAAGCAGCAATCAGCTGGTAATAGCTTGGAGTCCTGTCTGCATGTAATTACAATATTGGGAGTAAGTCTATTAATGCCCTGTTGGTTGCCCCCGCCTGGGAGTGCTGTGGGCAGGACAGGGGTGTCCTCACCAGCCAGGATGCTCTGCTCTAATGGCCCCCCTGAGCGAGCCAAAGTGCCGCAGCTGTGCCTGGAGCTGCTGGCTGGGTGATTGCTTTGCCCTGAAACCCTGACCATTTCCTCCTTCCCTGCAGACGGCTTAACCGCAACCAGCTGCACACCCTGCCCGAGCTCCTCTTCCAGAACAACCAGGCACTGTCGCGGCTGTAAGTACCTCCATCCTGGCAGGGCTCCCTTGCCTGGCTGTGGTGTGGGGTTTCTTGCAGGGCTGCTTGGGGCTGCCATGGGGTTTGGAGAGGCACTGATGTCTCAGGAGGGTGCTGATTCTGTAGGGTTGTGCTGGTGGTTACTGATGTCTTGTCCCAGTGAGTGCCCAATGTGTGGCATGGGAATGCACCCTGTTTCTGAGTGACTTGAGCTTGGAGCTCAGCAGGGAATCAGTTTTGCCTTGCAGAAGACCTGAGACAGGTGCTGGTAAAGGCTGCGTTAAACATCTTTGCAGTGTATGGGGATGTGGAAGGGGGTGCTGGCAGTTTGGGCTGGGGCTGGGGTCACTGAACTGGGCTGTGCCTGTATAGTGTCAGTTGTAGAGGTGCTGCAAGCCCCACAGGCTCCTCTCTGGGTGCAGATCACAGGCTCTGGAACGGGGTGCCCTTACCCCCTAAATGGGGTTGTTACAAAAGGAGGATGAAAGAGGATGTCCCCAAGGGGGTCACAACCTGCCTAGAGACCTCCACAGGCCACAGAGAGCCCCGCAGCCCTGCTCAAGAGCTGCCTTTCTGCTGGTGTCTGGAACAGCCTGGGGAAGGAGGGGAAAGCCCTGCCTGGGGCAGATCCAGCCCCTCTCACCTGCTGCCCCCTGCCTGCCCCTGTCCCTGCCTGTTGCTCTGTACCCACAGAAACACCCCCAGTGACGGTCTCTTGTATAAGCCCCAGGTGTGCAGACCCCTCTGCTCTGCCTCCCTCTGTGCAGCAGCAGGCTGCGGGGGCAAGACTGCCAGGATTCTGATACTCTCTTTTCCATACTGGCTTTCCCTTGCCTGGGGCTGCTCTGCTCAGGCAACAGTGCTGTCGGCAGTGCCGGCATTATTCAAACTGCAGGAAATCCTCCAAACAAAGCATTTACCAGCTCTCAGCTATGTCAGGCACCACATACATTGGGAAGGGGAGTGTGAGGAGAGAGTGTGTGCCAAATGGGCTGAGTGCTCTCCATCACTCAGAGGAGATGCTTACCCTAGGAGCAGGGCAGTTGGGGCTGAGGCACAAGCCCTCTCCTTACTGCATCTTGTATCTCCATTTCTCAGCTGTGAAATGAGGATGCCAGGTCCCTGCTGGGGCAGAGTAGGAGTGGGTGAAATAATTGAACAGGCTGAGGCATTGCCAGGCCAAGCATGGCCGTATCCAGGGCCAGGCAGCCCTGCCCATGCAGGCAGGCTGCGGCTGAGCCGTTTTGCTCAGTGGCGATGCCAGTTTCTTTTAACAGTGTCAGGGAGTCAGTCCCAGGGTCCAGCTGGAGGCAGTGTAATGAAGGGTTAAAACACCGTGTGGTTTGCCAGTGTGGGATGTGTGAAATGGTGGACCAGTGCCAAAGATGGGACTAGGTAATGGCAGCTGATAGCACAGGCGTTCAATTAATTATCAAACGGCATTTGTTGAGCTCAGCTGTGCCGTATCACGGCACCAGCACGCGGCCCATCCTCCTCCAGCCACCCATTGCATAACAAAAACATGGTCGAGAGAATCATTTTACAGACATTGATGTTCCCCTTTTAATATCCTCTAGATTTTAAGATCAGGCTCTTTCAAAAAGCAAACCCCAACGATTTCACTGGGGAGATGCAGCGAGGCAGCCTCCTGGGTGGGCTGGGTGGGCTCAGCCCCTGGGGCTTGCTTGGAGCCAGGAGCTGTACTAGGTGTGCACGGGGCTGTGCACACCCTTGCAGAGTGTACTCGGGGCTGTACACATGCTGCTGTGGGTGAGGAGGGGCATGAAAGATGTTTCTCACATCCACCCCGTGCACAGGTGCCTTTCAGCTTCTGCCTATTGCTTTACTGTTGCTTCCTGCAATGTGGTGGTTGTTTCAAACCTGTTCCCTCCCCCTCTGCCTTGAAGCTCTTTTCTGGCTATCTCTGCCATGACAACCTGGACAGCAGCACCAAGAGCTTTTCTTCTGCAATCTGGGGCTGTGTGAACGGGCTCAGATTTTGCAGCCCCTCAGCTACAGGAGCTTTGGTGCACGCTTGGAGCAGAGGCTCCCTGCGACAAGCTGTGGAATTGGGGACAGGGGCCACACTGAGCTGCCTGCCATCCTCTGCAGCACGTTACCCCACATGCTGCCTGCATTGGTGAGGGCAGAGGCACAGTGCTGGGGTTACTGCCTGCAGAGCACCTCAGCAGCCACTGCCCTGGTAGTGCCTTGGGTGCTGCATTTGGGCAGCAAAGCCCGGCACACTGGAGGACTTGCTCCTCCCTCTCCTCACGGCTGCCTGTTGCTGAGGTGCTTGAGGACATTTAGTGGGGGGGACAGTGGGGCAGGGGGTGCTCAGGGCAGAGCTTGTCTAGACACACTGTCACACAGGCTTAGCAGGAGGTGGGATTGGGACTGGTACTAGTCCAGCCGCTGTGGGAGGTCATGAGGACTCTTAAATTGCTGCAAACCTGGATCAGGCTGCAGAGATATGAGTCAGTGGGGAGCAGGTTAAGCTAAATAGAAATCAGCTTGCCTTGAACTGAAATTGGAGCCTCTCCACCTGGCTTTGCACTTATTTAACTGATGAAATAGATCTGGGGTGGCCCCACAGTTTGGTGCCCCCTCTCTCCTCTGGAGGGAGGCTGGGATCCATGCTGGTCAGGATGGGGTGGGGTGGGGTGGGACGGGACAGGAGGAGAGGGCTCTTACCACCACTGTGCTCTTGCAGATCCTGGTCTGTAGACCATTTCCAGCAAGCTGTGCCTGTGCAGGTTTCCCCTTGCCCTGCTCACTGCAGCCACCCACAAAGTGCTCCCCAAGCTCCCAGCGTACCTCATGTCCTCACGCCTTGGTACTGGGAGGTCTTGAATTAGCAGTAACCGCGTGAATGTGTTGGGCTGAGACCTGTTCAGCTGGGAAACGAGGCTGTTGGGACTGGCAAGTGGGTGGCATCTGAAGCAGAAAGTCAGGGGTGGATGCATGAACCAGTGAAGGTTGCACAGATACGGATGGTGGCCATAGATATAGGTGTTGGCCTGGGTGCTCCAACCTCTTCTAGCCTTAGTCCTGATACGCATCAGTAACGTGGCAGCAGGTTAAGGCAAGTCTGTTGAATCTGGGGTATGTGACACCCATAAAGCAGTTTTCTGCCGTTCCTCGTGGAAATATCTCACAGGCACGGAGAGGAGGACCTTGGGCTTGGGTCAGGATGGAGAGCTCTTTGTCCACCTCCTGGGTCCGAGTGTCAAAGCCTGATCCACGCTGGTGGTGCTTTGTGGTCTCCCAGCCCGGCTGGAGCTGCAATTAGTTACTCAGATCTTGGCTATAAAGAGCATTTGTGCATTGGGATAATGGAAAGGGTTGGAGTTAAACCTGATCCATCGGGGCCTAAGTAAACTGGGGAATGGCAGGAAAGGGCCAGCGGAAAGCAAACCTCAGATGAGGGCATGGGGGAGGTGAGATGCCTGGAGAGGAATGTTTTCCCCTCAGTATTTGGGAATACTGAGCTGACGCCTGCCCGGAGCCCGTCTCAGTCTGAGATGGTGGGAGGGCTGTGCTAGCACCTCAGCGGTGGGGCTGGGCGGCAGGAGGACTCTGCCTGGCCTTTCTTATTTATATCCACTGCAAGGAGCGGGTAACTCATTAAGCAGTCCCAGTGGCTGGAAATGGTGCTGCTCTGAGGTTTTGCTGGAGAGCGCCTGACCCCAGTGACCCCATCTCAAACTGGGTTTAATTAAACTGTCAGCACTGGACAGAAGAACAAAGCGTTGTGGGCTTGGGAGGGGGGCGGGCTGGGGTCCCCCGGCAGCGCACTGGAGAAGAGCGCATCTCCTGTGGGGTGGAGAGCTGATAAAAATTGGATCTCTCTTTCCATTGAGAATTAGCCAGGCAAGAAGGTGACCTCTGCCACTGCGCTGCCTGGCACTGGTCCCCATGCACATCTTGGCTCAGCACCTTGCCCTGGTGCTGCTGTGCGTTACACTGGGAGCCAGGGGTGTGCTGGCAGACCTCACTTCAGCATCCCTTCTGAGCTGGCAGGAGTTGTTTTTTCCCTTCAGAGTGGGGACCTAAACCCTTGAGTTTCTCTCTGCTCCCTTGGGAGGGATGGGGGAAGGATGGGAGAGGAGTTTTGAGGCCCTATCTCTCCTCTTTCCCCACCTCCCCTTGAAACCTCCTCCTGAAGCTGTTTTTAAACCCCTTTGGGGGTGCTGGGTGGGGGACGTGAGGAGGAGAGAGGAGGCTGGGATGGCCGTAGCAGCAGGGTGAGAGAACAGAAACTCTGCGGGCGCATCAGGGAGGCAAAGACGTGGGCTGTTGAAATGTGCTAAAGGCAGCCAAGATGGCTATAAATAAATGGTTTTCTCCAAGGGAAAGCCGAGCTGGTGTGAGGGAGGACAGGAGCAGTGGGTGCTCAGCTGCGGGGAGCTCTGGGGAGATTCTTCTGCAGGGGAGCAGCAATCCGGGCTGGTTGTATCCTTCTGGGAGCGGCCGCCCGGGGGGTTCCCTCCGCAAAAGCCGCGGCAGAC
>NW_010425227.1:7006-8215 GCF_000710305.1 Buceros rhinoceros silvestris
GCGCGCGCGTTCCCCCCGCAAAGTCCCCCGCCAGCCACTCCTCACTCAGTAGAGTGGAAGCCGGGGGAGGATGAGCAGAGAGTAGGGTACAAAGGTCCTGTCTCCAGAAGGGGAAGATTTAGGACATGGGCATGCTCCGTCGGTTCCTGTCGGACCAGTGCCAGCAAAAACGGTGGAGGAGACAGTGTCACGCAGGAGCTGGCATCTAAGCCCAGGGGGAAGGGCCAGCAGGCTGCTCTCCTGTCTGTAAGGGCAGGGGCTCCCTGGAAACAACATTAACATCTCAATCAGGACCCGTGGCTTTCTGAGACAGAGCCGGGAATACTGGAGATGCTTTAGGGGCTGGGGAAATTGTCATGCTGCTGCGAGACTCTCCTCTTGCAGCCGGGGGCTGCAGAGGAGCAGTGATGCTCTACGCTTCTGTCTTGGAGCAGAGAGAGAGACCAGGGGCTGATTCAGAACCCCTCTGGACTAGGGGTATTTAAAGATCTGGGTGATGAGGGAGGTTTGAGCTGCATCTCACCATAGCTGGACACGCTGCCCAGGCAGAAGAGCTGGCAGCATGGCGAGCTCTGGGGCAGGTTCCTTGCACCATCCCTGCATCTGGCCAAACCCAGCCCCAGTGGCCTCTAGAAAAGCAAGCAGGAAAATATGGAATGCTGCTAAATAACTTGAGAAAATGCAAATGACATCCTTCAAGAAGGAGAGGACCACAACCACGTGGGAGGAAGCTGTGAGATGAGTAGTAGCAAAACAGGGTGACAAGTGAAAAAGGAACTGTCGGAGAAAGGAATAACAAAACAGGCCCCGCTCAGATGGGGCTGGCTGCGCGTGGGAGGTGTTGCTTGCGAGACTGTACCGGTGACCGTTCCTCTTGGCGCTGCACTGGGAAAACCCCCGGATAGGAAGGGAGAGATGGAGAAACGTCAGGACACAAACGTGTGCTCAGAGGCAGATGGGCAGAGGAGCGGTCCCGTGCCCCCGCAGTGGGTGGCCATGCCGGGCGGGAGGTGTGGGTGCAGGGGGGATGCTCACTGTGGGATGCAGGTGCCACAGCTCTGCTGCCCTCCCAGCTTAGGGGACTTGTCTGCCTGAGCCCTCGGTTCGATCTGGGCGTTGATTTTTGGTGCCTGTCTGCATGTTGGCTCCCTGGAAATCCTGCCGTGGTGGTGGGCTGGCTCTGGCTGAGAGCCGTCTCGCCTGTGCCAG
>NW_010425228.1:0-8994 GCF_000710305.1 Buceros rhinoceros silvestris
CATATTCTACTGCTGCAAACAGATCAGTTCACTAATTTCCCCCCATTTGACACTCAGTTTTGCCCTGGTGTCCTCTCCATTATTAAGTCCTATTCGTCTTCATCACACCATTAGTTTGACTACATTAACAGATGTACAGGATGCAGGGAAAAACCCACCAGGCAGCTCTTGGTCCTTGCGCCTACACACTGGGTAGTCTACAAGTATTAATGAATTCAGCTATAAAAATGGGCAGTCAGCACTAGGTTGGGCCATTGCTGACCTGGTGGAGCACAGTCGTGCCTTCAGGAGACACTTGTACACGCAGGTAATCTGTGTTATGGTAACCAGCAGGCCACGGTTGTTTGCAGTGTCAGTGGTCCATCAGCCAAGCACATCACCTTCCGTGGGTACTAAAGCTGGTGCAGACGGAAAGAAGGCTGGGAAGTTCTTGGTAGCAATACCATTTCAAACAACAGGGAATATAAATTCCCGTATTTTTCAATTCTTCACTGCTTTTCTCATCTTAGTAACAGCTACTCCTGTCTTGATCCTTTAGTACCTGACACAAACTCAAGCAAGAGCTAAGGCTGCACTTCAGTAAAAAGAGCACATTAACAGCGACATGCTCTTCAAAGGCTAATACTCCCAGCAGCTTCATTTTGAAGGGGTGACGGTCCCTTAAGCTGCTGCAGCCCACAGGGTAGAGGAAGGAGATCAAAGGAAAGGAGAGGGCTGAAAGCCGCAGACCCACCTGCTCAAGGATCACAAGCCACCCCACAAGAGCAGACAAAAATCCTGTTCGCCAAGGTCAAAACTGGAACTTGGCAACTGCGAATCCCACGAACCAGCAAAAAAGACTCAGCCAACCGCAGCGTGTTCTCAGCTCTGTAGCCAGGACACCTGGAAGAGCCAACCTGATGCCGAGCATGGTAAACCCTGGCCAGATCCCACTCTGATCCCACCCACACTTGGGATCTGAGCTGGCTGCAGTTACATTACAGTGCTGTCGACACGGGCAAAGCATCCAGCATCTCAAAAAGAGGAAACTACAAACAGAAGGAAGCTTGGGTCTAAATGAGAGCAACTGAACTTCCAAAATAATTACGGGTTTAGGGCAGAGAAAAATAGAACAAAAAACACCCCAAACCATAAGTTGCAAGTACAAACTCACAGCTTCTCAGCAAGAAACAGGAGGAAGCTTTGAGCCCCTGCAGATGAGTGGACAGTGCTGCAGCAGGGCTGGTGTGAACTTAACATTCACCCTTGGCCAGGACACCGAGATGGATGAGCAGAGCTCAAGAGAGACAAAAACCAGAACTTTTGGTGGTTGTTTTCTAAACCTGCACATTTATTTCCCCTTTCAACAGTATGCAGTTGAAAGCTTTCAAACGAGCACCTTTTCCCAGCTTGCCTCCTGCACCCCAGCCCAGCAGCGGAGGGCTGCAGCCCCACCAGCAGCGACAGCATCCCGGGCTGCCCGGTGCCACCTAGCAGCATACGCTCGGGAAGCCTGAGCGGTTTGCAGCAGGATCTGGTCCCCTCCAGCAGCTCTGCTTCCTTCTCCGCAGCAAAATAGCCAGTTGGTTAATTAGATTGTTCCACCAAACAGTCATCATTAGTAACACAGATCTGTTGTGGCTGCTGGGCCATGACTGCCAACGTGAAAATATGTTTTGAAAGCCAAAAGGAGAGTACAAACTCCCCCATAACATGGGAAAAACCTGAAAATAAGAGATGATATTTGTAGCACCTAATCCAAAACATGGATGTTCAAGGTACACACAGAAAATGTAAAATTCGGTATTGAAGTCAACATGCTTCATAAAAATGAGGGTATTTATACCTTCACGAGAAGGTATAAATCTATTTAAAAGACTAAAGATAGACACAATATATCTTTTTATATATATCCCACATGAAACATGGAGAAATTTAGCTCTATCAGGACAAGCACAAACACGCAGGAAACCCTCAGAATTCAAAGTTTTGGCAAAGCTGAACTTTTGCTCCTTTGTGCACATGTTCAGTTATCTTTTATAGAATGTATTTAACTAAAGCCTTGGGTCAAGTGCAGCTTAGAGGGGAAGAAACAAGCAACAAACCTGTTTTGCTACATCTACATAAACCAGAATCAGGCTTTCTGTCTGAAGCCTGTTACTGCTGCAAAGCTGGCCAGGAAGCATTTGAGAAATCACAGCAAGAATGTTTTAAGGCATATGGACTTTTTACAGAAGTACTGATCTCCTCAAGTACATTTGTTTTCCCTGAAAAAAAAAAGTTTTGCTTTTTACTTTAAAAAAATAAAAAGCTTAAGTATTTGGCAAGTAAGTCCATTCCTCTGGGTTTCTAGCCAGTTCTACTAAAACCACACTTAATTCAAAATTCACATCAATGTCAAAATCAATCTTATCTCTTTTAATTCTGCTTGAATCTACTGCTCAAAGGTGGATGCAGCATTAGGGGTCTCGCTATGATCCAGCTGGAATCAAGGGCAGTTGATGCACTTCTCCTCCCTGCTCCTCTTGAAAGAGTAGAGTCCACTATCTCCATCTTCAAAGTCATTATTCTATCAAAGTGCTGAATAATTTAGGAGGCAGCTGTTTGACTTGACATTTTTACACAGGTCATAAACCCAGTAATACACTGAAACCTGCGCCTTAACTGGTATCTCCATGGGGTAAAGCTGCCCAGGGACGAAGCCACAGACATACACACTGCTTGCAATTACAGACCACGGGAGTGCCCAAGTCCTCCCTGGCTTTCTAGCTATTTTATGCATATTTTGATGACCAAACCCAATTCCTCCCCCTACAAAAGCCACACGTTGCTATTTACATACTTGTATATGAACACTGATAACATGAACCTTATAATTTAATATTTCATCCTGAAAGGGTAAGCGGCTTACGCTGAGCACTGGGCTACCTCAAAGTAGGACTGAGGGACATTAGGGGTTTCTTTTGGGCAAGACTTTCTGGCTGTTCATTCCCAGAGCTTTGAGCAGCTGATCCAGTCACAGGGGAACTGGCCAGGTACCTAGAAGTTGCTATTTAAGAGAGGGGAGGAAAAAAAATCTAACGAGCAGCTTATTAACTAGATAAGCTGTTCCTGTTTCTTTTCACTATGCCTTCCGCATGCTTACCAAAATGCACAGCAATATTCGTATATTTGAAACGGAAGGAAGGAATGAGTAAATGCAATGGAAGGGGGAGCCAGGGCTCACCAACGCAGAGGCACCAGTAAAGAACATTGCAAGGCGACGTTACACAGAACAACCCCTCTTTGTACACTGCTACCAGAGCTCCACCATGGAAGATACTCATCTCACAGTACTTTTCTGTAGTTTGAGCAGGAGTTCACTAAGATATCCTCTAAGGTTTTGACCAGCTTTAATTGACCACTACATGCTGTGTATGGCTTGCAACCCGATCACGCAAATAAATATCAAGCAGACTGTTAAAGGAGTCCCCAATGATTCAGCAAGAGCCCAGCTCCCAGATGTTGCTGAATACAAATTAATCCTATTAATCTTTATTTACATCCATGAGAAAAAGAGCAGATATTAGACACCACCTTCCAGAGGTCAAGAGCCTGCAAAACATTTCACAGTAGTCTCACTAGCTACAAGGCTCCTCAAACTAACACAGTAGAAACTACTACTACCACCAACACACCTGGAGACGTCCCAGCACCTTATGTTTGTTAATTCTTCTATCAGGACTTGTATTTCTTACATAGAAATGAAGGTGGCTTGTCTGCAGGACGCTGAGTAGCAAGTCAGCAATTAACTTCAGGTATGTGCTCACATCTTCTGGAAGCCAAAGTATTACCTATGTAATAACATTAGCTTTACCAAGGGAGTTGTGTAGGAGGTATCAGGGTGAAGAAAATAAAAGTTCTGAGAAACAGAGCTCAGCAGAGGCACAAATGAACACAGACCTCTGCTTAATCCTCAGAAAGATAGACACTACCCTGAAAAACTCTTATACCACCAACTTCTACAATTCCCAAAAACCTTTTGACAGCACAAGTCCTCCTGGTGCAGGGCAGCAGGAGCCACAGCACTTCCCCAAGAACCCTCTGCCAACTCACCCGGGAAGGACTTGGATCCTAGGGAGCACCTTCTTCTCTGCTCCCTGGTGCAGAGCCAGCAGACTGCCTGCTCTCCCCCAGCCACCTTCTCTAATAACCTCCTGCAGGGCTCCACCTCCTCCCACCCCACTTCAGGTGTGCTTTTACCCTCCCAACACTTCCCAGCTGGGCACAGAAAGGTAGGGCCACGGCAAACCTGCTCTGCAGACAAGGGCTTGCTGGCAGTGCCTGCAAATAATGGTTACACGGTGCGTTGTCATGAGCACATATTACCCCTGTCATGGGACCTGTGTGAAAGAGCTGGGATGAGGAAGGAGACGGGAGTTGGACCATGGCTTTAATGCCATCTTCCCTTCACTTCGGCAGTGCAGGAGAGGCAGCTCTCAGAGCTCCTCCATCAGTCCCAGCAAGGAGATGGTTGTTCCAGCCTCACGATTCTGGACGATAGGAATCTGACAGTGGCACGGCTGGGAGCTAGTTTCTTAAATGCAGACGCAGCAATGAGAAGTGAAGACATACTCTCCCCTGCTTGGACATACAATCCTTTGGTAAATTCAGGGTCTGACCAGCAAAGAACAAACCCTTCATTACCAAGACACCCAGCAGCTCCAGCCCAAGAGGAGACACAGGCTATCCCACGCAATAATGAGACAACACCCTCCTTCCTGCCACTCAAAGCTGTTTTGGGAATCCCCAATTCTCTCCCAATTAGAGCATCACAAATGCAAATGAACTGGCCTTGAGCAGGCAGCAGCATGGGCGCATCTCCCTCTTCCATGAAAACGCTTCCCAGCAGGCAGCTCACAGCACACCTAGGGAAGCAACGCCTTTCCCCAGAGCTGTTATAAACCCAAGGTGTGCTTTCTGCTACAGTGTCAGGGGGCACAAAAGCCTTACAGAGATCCTCTGTGGTGATAACGCTCAGAAAACACTATTTCTTTTAAAAGGACAAGTGCTGGAGGATGGGATGGCGAGAAACAGGCTGTGACTGCACAGTCTGGCATTAGAGTGCCTCTAAGTGGGGTGATGGAGGACTGAGGAACTGAGGAGAGCAGCAAGGGGAATAAAATTACCATTACTAGTCCTGCGCTCGAAAGCCACCATTGCCCCTGATGGGGCTCATAAAGCGCAGCCTCAGCAGGTATTACTGTAACAGGGTGATATTTTCCGTCAGAGCTGCTACGCAGAAAGCGTCCATCCGTGCCAAGAACAGAGGTCCCTGTCTCACCGCTTCCTCATGGGCTGTGCTGGGATTCCTGCTCCAGAGAGCCATCTCTGACCCATCCAAAGCAGACCCAACTTTGTCCAAATCACAGCAATTTTGGCCAAAGAAACTGTCAGACACATCAAAAAGGAAGATAAGTCAAAAGACTTGCTCTCAACTGCAATTATTTTAACTACATATAAACACATCACTTTCTTTACAAGGTATAACTAACTATACGCAATTACCTGCTAATTACTTACAATTAAATGCGGTGTAAATACAGCAATGCAGAAAAATTACAGTGTAAATAGAGCCATGCAGGAAGATAATCAGATGGTTACTTGTACAATGTAAATTAATTGATAACAGGAGATTTACAATTGCAAATTAGAGCGATTACATTCTGAACGCTGCGTTGGATGTTTGCCGAGATTTTTTCCCCGCAAACGGGGTAACATTCTGCACTGAACGTGGCGGCAGGTACCCCACTCCGGGGTGACAAAGGGAAGAAGGAGGTGACAATTTTCTGAGTCAGCATGCACACCCTTTGCTGTTATTTCTGACATAATTACCCTAGATAATTTCCATCACTATCTGTTATCTGAAACATTCTCCATGCTGTTGGCAACAGGATACTTAGTTCTGATTAGCTTTGGAGAGAGAAATTTCTCCAACCTTATCTTTCACTTGCATTTCTGATTCCCTCGCCTCTCAGCTCCATCCGGCACTCAATTTAGTTTCACTTGTGTGGCCGTCTACAGCTATAAACATAAATTGTCTGCAATTTTACGCCTTCAAAATCCTGGGATTTTTTCATTATTGAAATTTCTCCAACCTTATCTTTCGCTTGCATTTCTGATTCCCTCGCCTCTCAGCTCCATCCGGCACTCAATTTAGTTTCACTTGTGTGGCCGTCTACAGCTATAAACATAAATTGTCTGCAATTTTACGCCTTCAAAATCCTGGGATTTTTTCATTATTTCACCAACATGCAGAAGGCAAATCTACCATCTATTCATAAACTAACAGCGGTGGGTGGTTTTGCTGCTTACTGGAATGGGTTTGTCCTTTTCTTCGAGTTTACGCGTGCCTCCGTGTGCGTGTATTTGTGTCCCTCCAGAGGATCTGCCAGTTGTCCCAGTTCCTGCTAGAAACTGGATGTCTGCAGGAGCCAGTTCTTGATTTATTATTGACTTCTGTTCAAGGCTGAAAGCGTTTCCTATAATACATCCGGATACCAACATAGCTACATTGACCTTGTGACGATGATTATTTCCTCTTGTATTAGAGCCTGTTTTGAGCTCAGGTTTTATTACTCACCCCATGTCTGTGTTTTGCTGATTTGGGGTTCCCACTAGGCTTGGTGTTACCGGTCTGTGTGTGGTCTCTAACCTAGAGTCAAGTCTTGATTTAGCCCTGCTGTAACAACTTCCAGATTTGAAGACGCAGTTCAGTTGATGGAACAGTTTGCTTAAGATAATTTAACACTTAATCAGTGTCAAATTAGGCAGTTACAGTGTCGGAAGAGAACATGAACCCACTCTTTGGTATAAGCACTCAGAACATCATGGGCAACCTCAACCTTTTAAAGTTGTTTTCAGCATAAATCCAGAGAGTTGAGAATTCTTTTGCCGTCTGGTTTATGACCCTTTCTTTTTCATTTTATAATTAAAGTTTTCCAACTTCCTCCTACAAATAGCGAGAAACCTATTTCAAGTGGAAGGAGAAAGTGCACCATGCTGTGCCAACAGAAATAACGAATTCCTCCTAGGGTTGTTAAGGCATGCACTGATTAGAACTACAACTGCCCATCGCAAGAAGAGGACAGTTTGGTAGCCTAAATGGCTGAATTTTTATTATTTCCTCAGTAAAAAAAAAAAACGGTGCCAGAAGGATTATTAGAAACAGAGGTCTCAATTCTCTCTGAACAAGGTTTCTGTTCCCCACAATGACATACGTAAGCTTCACAAATTTGAAACCTGAATAGATCCAATGGGAAGTGCCAAAACACTGGACCACCTGGAGGAATTCTCTTGCTTGAGCAGCACTGAATGCATCCATAAGGGAGATCTTTCAGACTTTTAGGGTGTTCACAGACAGTGATTTCAACTGGAATGGTAACTTTCTGATTCTTTCTTCCCTGCTGGCAGTCAGGAAGATGCAGAATTATTGCAGGGTCCATAACATGTCATTTCATTATGAGAAAAGTTGTTATTTTCAAATGGTAACCCTGTGACTCTTTGAGTAATTTATAAATGCCACTCGAATGCTCCAATGGCTTTGAACACACCTTCTAGCCTGTGAGCATTTCTCCCCTGTGTCACAGCTTTTACACCACGCCCTTCCAAGCCAAAGCCTGGTCTATCTTGGTGCTATGGATAAGAACTGAATTAAGATCAGGTGCAGACGTCTGCAAAAGAGTGGAGGGAGGGAGAGAGGAGCTTGCCTTCTTGCTCTCCACAAACTGAGTGAGATACCCATGCCCACGTAGTGAGATCTTCCAGGGTCCGTGACCACCAAGAAGAAACCCATTGTGAGCAGCACGAGGTCACCCGGAGCTTGTTTTTTGCTCAGTCTGGAAGGGAAAAGCTCACAAGCAAAGTGTCCTTCTGGTTTCATTTCCTTGAGGGCTCAGGTAGAAGACCGAGGCGTCGTGGTCCAGATGACAAGTGCTTTGCTTCCACAGCTTGGTTAGAAGCTAGGGAAGAACCTGGATGCATGAGGAAGGACAATCCAACTAGGAACGCCTATTAGATTTTTCGCTTACAAAATTAGAAATTATCAGCTGTTTGATCTGTAGGTCACACAACTAGCGAGGCCACGTGACCTGCAGGTTAAACATGCACGATTATATATGGCTTGTTAGAAGAATGACTGAACTAATTGATGGAAAAACCCCGCTGTACCCAACTGACCTTATTATTGTTCAGATTAAGAAAAGGTCCCTGCAGAGCAACGACAGCCGGCGCTTCAAGAGTGTTTTCAAACCTACTGCGGTATTTTACCAATACGCAGAGATATTTCACGCTGCAGTCACCCCTAACAGCATCCCGTATCAGATGACAGAAAGGAACTTGCCACCCATCACAGGGAGACGGTGCAGTAATCCTCGGAGAGATGCTGTACTGGCAGGATCATTAAAATGCGTGACAGATCGTCTGGCTGCTATCAGATCAGCAGGGCATGGGCAGATGATGTCTATAATAGGGAACATACTGGCTCCAACCTTCGTATTCACCCGGGATGCTTTCGCTACAGCGGAGCTGGACTGACTTGTTCCATAAAGGGGAGCAGGCCATATGTACAGGTCTCCCACTGGCAGGCGTCACGAGGAAAGGCAACACCGAACGCGTACGAGGAGCTTCTTACAGCAAGTCCAGCTGAGAAGGAGCTGCTGATTTTCAGTTGGCAAATTACCAGTGTATGCATGGGTAAGAATACAAAGGTTCCCTCACAAAAGAGAGCGAGAGAAACAGAGCACATTTACTTATTCCTCAGCTCTATTGTACGTGCGCTGTAGGAGGCGAAAACTGGCAATTACTCTTGAAGATGTACAGATAGGAAGATGGAACATAAATCAAAATAAAAAACATATGAATGCATTCTCCTGTCATCCAACGGATATTTATTCAACCAAGGGGCTTGGGGAAGACTGCCACAGCGCACCACGAGAAGTTCCTCCAACCTGCCTGACGTGAGCTGGCGATCGGAAG
>NW_010425228.1:9146-15136 GCF_000710305.1 Buceros rhinoceros silvestris
GCATGCAGCACACAACCCAAATCAAGCCATTTGGAAAGACCAGGTCATACCGCTCGGGTGGACACGAGCAGTGCTTCTGGAAGGTGCAAGTCGTTCGTAATACACAGATGAGTTTTAGGAACACTTACATCAGTCCCGCTCCTGCACTCTAAGGGGATTTTGAGGGAAGAGAGGAAAACATTCACGTGGACAGGACTTAATTTTAAAGACCAGATTCTTGCTTTAAAAAAAAAAATCTTTGTGTATTTGAAGGTCAGAATTCAGATGAACTTGCTGGAATTCATATTCATCAGGAAGAAACAAAATAAGTCCTGGGAAGCCCATTAAAAAAATATAATGTGTTTTTTCCTCTGAAATTCGGTGTCATGTATCTGACTTAATGCTCTAATGGTACGACTTGAAGACTAGGGGAGGGTTTACAGGAAATATCTGTTCCTTATCTGATTATAGAAGGAAACCAAAGTCCCGCAGTCTGACCCTCCAAGGTGGCTGCTGTCAACCTAAACCTCCCAAATTAACTATTTATCACTGGACTCCCACAGAGCTCAGATCAGCCATATTGTTCAAGCTCAAAGACTATCGGACCCCAAGGGAATAGGAAAAAAAAAAAAAAAACACAAAGAAAAACCCACCAAAACCAGGCAGGAAAATACAGAGGCACAGAAAACGGAGGTGACCTGTCCACTATTCCACAGCGAGAAGCACAATGTCAGCCCCTCGGGCCAGAGCTATAGGCACCACCACTGCCCAAGTTATGGGCTGGAAATTGGGTCACACCAAGCTCAGTGGCAGTTGTTACCAGAACAAAACACCTTGAAGAACAATTTCTGTGTAAGAAATGATTCAGGAGATTGCCAGCTATCAAGATATCATTCAAAAAAAGTCTTTTTGGAAAGTCTCTCCTAATGGAACACGCAGAAGCTCATCAGGAGAGCCTCACTCTCTGAAAAGAGCAGGACGGAGATTTTGTCGAGGCTGGAGCCCTGCCGATGTGATTTCATCTTAAAAGCAAGTCCTTGAAACAACAGGGAGCACGCCAAGGAGGCACACGGGCACTTCAGGGATCCTGACAAGGTATCACAGTGTATAGCAGGAGACAAGTGATGAGAGCGGAGATAGACACGGGGGGTGCAGCACCCAACAAACCGCCAGCACGGGAGCATGCGGCTGGCAGGGGCTGTGTGGGGCTGTACATCTCCCGGCCTCGCTCCAGACCCACTGGAGATCCCAGGAGCTAGTGCTGAGAGTAACCCGAAGGCTTATAGTGCACTTGCTATACTTGTTTGGATTATATTCATGAAATCAATTCTATTATTATATATTACAAATTATGATTATATTCAATGAATAGAAACAGCAACGTCAACAAACTACGTACTCTTCATTTACAAAATCTCCCGGTAGTAAATAAAAACAATTATGCTTAAAGACCAAAGGAAATCCCGGGAAAACCACAGGATAGTGGCACTTCTGCATTAAAAACTTTGGCAGTACACTCAGGGAAGTATCAGAGCGGAAAAGCAGAAAGGTTAAAGTTTAAAAATGCCGATTTAAAAAAAAAATATATATATACACACACACACTAATAGTGGCTTCTGAGAAGACCCATGTGTTTCAGAATTGTGGATGCTGGCACAGAAGCGGGCAGCTGTGCAGTGCCTGCGGGCAGGAGGAGCCACAGGCACCGGCTGGGGGACAAGAACACAGGAGAGGAGCAGGGAACACCGTAAGAGATGATTTCAAGCATGCGTAGCTTCTCTGATGGGATATTTCTCATGCAAATATCTGGTAAACGGGGACAGAGGCTGGGTTGGGTTTTTTTAGCAACGGGATAACTAGGATGAGATTTTTTATGCATGAATGCAGCATTACAGTGCCAAAAAAGCTAACAGTGAATTAATTCCCCTGCCTACTGAGTTAAAGGACCAGGTCACAGCCTTGTCAGATGCTTCTGCCTGTCAGAGTGGTCTGCAGGAGCCCAGCGCTGCTGCTCGGTGGGCTTTGTGTCATGCCACCACCGTGACAGACAGCTCACAGGCAGGTGAGCACCAAGGCTCTGCCCTGATTTCCTCCAGGACCCACTGACCCAGTCTGAAGGATGCAGACGCCTGTGCTCCATGGACCAGGCAGCCACGCGTGCAGCTTAACACTTGTGAGGCAGCCGGAATTGTCTGATCCTTCCTCAGCTGTATGAGGAACTCATATAATCCAGTACCGGGAGCTCATCTCTACTTTCATCAGCGCTAGACCCCAGAACACCTCGTTACAGACCCTACAAGCAGGAAATAATGTGTAGTGCACCACAGGCACGACACTTGCACGAGGCAGGGAGCGAAGATCACAACGCATCTGCATTTGGCGGCTTTAGGAAGGGTCCAAAAAGGGTCCCAGAAAGTTTTTTTTAAATAACCTTCACTGCTGGGCTTTTTCACCGTGATTTGAAGAGCGCGAGGCGCTCCATCTTGAATCTAGAAGTAACGTGTCTTTGCCCAAAACAATACGCAGCATGAAGGAAATTCAAACTGACACCATTTCAAGACAGCAAAGACAAACTGATTTAGCAACTCTGACAGGCATTTATAAGCAAAATAAAATGTGAATCTAATTTCAGCCTACCGTCCCAAAAGAATCTGCAGCATGTTTTGATGTCACAACATGAATATTTCATACATGAACAGCAGCTTGTTTAGCAGCGAGATGCTTCCAGACACCCGCGAGAGGAGGTCCAGGGAGACAGAGAAGGCTTAATTGCAATTTCCCAGCGAGCAACCTGACAGTAGAGTAACTTCTGGTCCTTATTGACTTCTGAACTCTTTTGCCAGATGTCAATATGTAAAAGTTCAGAAGTAAAAATCACGGCCGAACCTTTCCTTCTAATTAATGGCTGTATTGATCAGCGAGGTTTTCCTCTTGCCTCATGTCACAAAAACCACTGGATTTCCGAAGGGTCCCTGCCAAGGAGGGGTTTCTGCTTACGGCTGGCTAGTAGAAAGCAGCGGCGGGGATCTCCAGCACGCTGACAGCATCGCTTTTTAGACGTGCATGATAATGAAGAGCCCAATGAACGAGGGCAAAGTTGGGTATTTACAGTCTCAAGAGCATTTTGTGTTGATTCGCATTGAGTTTCAAGGTTCAGCGGTTTAAGAGCTGGTGTGGCCACATTTTCATTTCCTTCATTTCAAATGTAGGAAAAAAAAAAAAAAACCCAAACATCGCAGGTTACATCTCAAACAAGAAATCAGCCCCAAATTCCCGCTGGCACCCAACCAGTGTAGAAAAGGTGGTCCAGCCCCTTCAGCTGAAGTTTGGCTGAATTCTGTTACAGAACCTTTGCGCAGCCCTTGAAGTGGCCCAGCATCTTCTAGGCTAAAAATGTAAGCAATGACAAAAACCCACATAATTTAAATTATTCTGAATATTCAATAATGGTAATGACTTAAATATTAGTAGCTCTTTGATGCGTATTTCTGGGAAACTTGTCCTTGACCTTTGCTTACTCATTATTTTGTCTACACATAATTAACACATTCATAATATCATATAAATGCCACTTATTGACACTGTCCTAAGGGCAACTAGTTATCTAGGAGGAACACGGTCACATTAACATTTACTAACTCATTTAGCCCATTAAACTGAAGAAATCCATTTGTCAACTCACACAGAAACGTGTATTAAAGAGGCAACATTTAACAAGGTAATGGTTTAAATTGGCTCAGACAAGTGACCGTCATTCAAAGGGACAGCCCTAACGAGAGCGGCAGCGACGCCGTGCTGCCATGGCACGACGGCCGCTGTAGCACACAGGTCACGGCACCACCTTGAGATTACCCACAGAGGCTGTAGACATAATTTACTTGCTTATTTCTTACATTCGTCCTTATTTAGCAACAGAAAGTTGCTGGATAAAAGCTTTAAATTCATCTTCGGTGAACAGCGCCTATTCCAGAGGGTAACAGTGACCGCAAGGCAGCAGCTCAGTGAGGGCTGAGGACGTGCAGCAGTTCAGGTATTTAACCATATCATACAGTATCTCCTTACCTACAGATTTTGCTGCTTGGTGAGATGTTGAGTATCTCCAGCTGTAAGGCCAAAGCCAAGAGCCTGGCAAAGGGGTTAAATAATAAGAATCTTGCACCCCCTTGTTTTTATTTGGGAACACATTCTCCATTATTGATCAACACAGCTAAATATTCAGGGCCACTTCAGATTATTTAGAGCATTTTGTTCACTGTACTTGACTTTTACCCACGAATTATTTTGAAAGGCTTTTGTAACAAATATCTGGGAAAACACATGTCAGCACTTTGACAGGGCTGGCAAAATTTTAGCGAGCTCGAGTTAAATTTAAAATGGAAATTGGACTAATTAATTGCTTGAGATGGAACAAGAGCAGGATTTCAGCATAGGACTAAAACGAAACAATGCAAAAAGCAACAACTGGCACAATTCTGGGGAGGAGAAGCACAGTCCCTGCGAGCGAGCACGCTCCTGAGGCTGCCACCTCCCACAACCGATCCAGAAATGACCCGCAGGAAGGCACGGAGGAGTCACGGGCTCCCAGGATGACACTGTGACATTTTCTCTCCTAAGGGAAGGAAAATAATAATGAGTGAGATGTCAAACTGAGAACCGACGGATACTGGCAGGCTCATCACCAGCGTCCTGGGAATCAGGGCTGTGGTACCAGGGCTGAGGGCTCCCTGGCCGGGCACACTGTCCCAGTGTCCCACGTGTGGGACACACGCAGGGAAGGGAAGGATGCAGCAAGTGATGCTGCAAACCCACCTGCATCCTGGATGCACTGGTTAGGCTACCAGAGTGGCTCTGAATAACCTGCATTAAAAGGTGACTGCTTCCACATTGGAATCTTCCCGTTCAAGGAAGAAAAGCACTTGATAAACAGACAAGGAGATAGGATGTGAGGTTCCAACGGGGAAAAAGAATTCATAAAGCAAGAAACTGCTACCAGGTTTTCATTCTGTACTTAGAGAATAGAAGAAGGAATAGAAATGAACTATAAGATGAGTAAGAAGCAGGTGATGGAAGGAATCGATACACACCGTTATCACATAAGCAAAGCTGGCTGCTAGAAGAGACCTTTTCGACAGATCCCACTGGAGGACACCGTGAGCATTCCAGCATCAGACACTAACAAAGCACAGGCAGCCCACGGCAAATCAAGGGTTTTTCCTTGCTAATGTGGATTAAAATATGTAAATGTATTCACAAGCTAGGAGGTGGATAATGACTGTTAAACGTGCAGAACCAGTGACCATTAAAAACAACAGCAGCAAACAGACAAAAGAAAAGTTTTCAAATTTGATTTTTCTACATTCACCATGGAAACCTCTCTCTATGCATTACCATCAAACTCAGCTGAAGAAATACAACCGGCCAAGTTCTACCCTCCTTTTCCTCTGTGTAGTGGAAGGCAGTGTTTTCCCTTACGTGGCCTGTCAAAACAGGCTGAAATAGGAAGGTTTGTCTATCCATAGAAATAAAGCCAGAAATCGGGCAGTGTTTTCCCTTACGTGGTCTGTCAAAACAGGCTGAAATAGGAAGTTTTGTCTATCCATAGAAATAAAGCCAGAAATCAAAAAAGACCCATTACCAAATAATTCTCAGGTTCTGTTTTGGGGGAAAGTGGTGAAAAAGGTTAAGCTGAAGTACAGCGAAAATGGATCAAGCCTGTGATGTGCCCAGCCCTCTCTGCACAATATTCCTCCTGAAAACACATCTGGAAGCGTCCAGGGTCTCTGACGAGATCCTGGCAGCTGATGGATAGATCAAATCCGGTATCTGGAATACAAAATGTTAAGGTTCAGAAGTGAAGGGGATGAGTGACAGTGGCTGAGGAGATGAACGGACGGGGGAACCTTCACTGCAGAAGGATGAATCTCCTTTTTCTTCATGAAGAGGATAATTAATGGGTTGACACTAGCAGGAATTCATGTTCATCTTTAATTACTATTTGTTTTAGCAGTTAT
>NW_010425228.1:15200-18270 GCF_000710305.1 Buceros rhinoceros silvestris
CAGGAATTCATGTTCAGCTTTGAATACTACTTGTGTTAGCAGTGTTGCTAAGACGTGGAAGATTTTTATGGCCTTATGAAGCTGAACGGTGATCGATGCTAACGGGTGTCTGTACCAACAGGCGATCACGTTTGAGGGCTGGGGATGCTCTCCTAGATCAGCTGTCCAGCCCACTCGCACGACCAACACACCATCACTTGACTCTCTCCCAAAGCCATCAAAGTCACCTCAAAGATAGTTTTATGATTTCTAAACATGTTCAGATTCAGAAAAGGCTAAGAAAGTCTTTAAACACGTAACACGACCCAAAGAGTAAAAGCACTGTAAAAAAGAGAGAGGGAAGGAAGAAGAGCATGTGGGATCAAAGCATGTTTTCTGCCATGAACTGCCCTGTCCAAGGTAGCTTTTGCAATTGTGAATAATTTGTTATGTTGTACCATTAGCAAAATTAAGCTGTCTTACCAATTAATTGTCAGGAGTGTCCTATTTCACCGACATTTCCACTGGAGAAGAGGAACTTTCTGAAGAGGCACCCTTTTTTCTACTGCAGCTTCCTCCCGCGGAAGCCCAGCGTCGCTTTGCTCTTAGCGCCACGCTCCCATTTTCCGCTAACGCATTTAGCCACTTGTAGAAGTGGAATATGAGGAGCCATCCAAAACAGACACACATTTCCTGCTGCTTTTTCAACAAACTAATTCTCCTCTTTCCACATCCTGCCTGTACAAATGACATCCTGCCTCCAGACTCGTCCACAAGACCACAGGACCATTTAGCGATCAAAACGTGGACGCTCATCATCTGCTTCTCCTGCTGCTATTTACTTTTTTGGCCTCCATGCGCCTTTTCTTCTCAACTCATGCGCTGTTTGGGTCAGTAACTTTCAATTCATTCACTTTAGCGTTGTCTCACATGCTAAGCGTTACAGCGAAATGCACCTATTCCGGTTGTATTATTAATTTATAAACATTTACAAAAATTGCGCAGACATATGCTCTGCAAAATCAAACCGCCCTGGGGATGCTTGGCCAACTGTAGTTCGCAAATACTAATGACAACTTTCCTCCCCTCCCCTTTTCAGATTATATGTTTAATTTAAGAGGATTCTTTTTCTCCTACAAAAAAATCCAAAAAGCCTGAACAGAAGAAAAGAAAAAAAAGTCTTTGGTTAGAGAGAGGGAAAGAAAGAGGAAGCTGAAGAAGTGGTTTTTCTTCTGGTCCCAAGTTAATCCTGGGGGAAATCAGTCCAATTCAAAGGGCTTTTTTTCTTCCCAGCTAAACATCTAAGTCAGCTCATGTTCATCTGAAACTCAGTTTACTTTAGAAAGGCTAAAGAAATAAAGCAGTCCATCAATTATTTAAAGTGTTTGGCCCTGATCCTGTAAAGCTTGGGTACCCGCTTAATTTCATCACAGCTTTAAAGCCGGAGTCTTCCACAGCCAGCGGCTCGGTCAGTGAAGTGGCTGGAAAAGAAAATGCACACAATGGGCTTTCTCAGGGAACAGAGCCATTCTGGTCACGTACCAAGGATGCTCGGAGCCGGACGAATCCAGACCTGGTTGCTCAGGACATGGTCCCTGTCACCCCACTGGCCCCCTGAGCTCAGCCACCTGCAGCAGCAACCACCACCCGGTGGGCTTCGAGCTGGATGACGAGGCCCAGCCGTGGACTAACGAGTGCCAAGGGAGAGGAGACGGGCCCCCTCTGACCTCACGGCCACGGGCCAGACCCGAGGGCGGCTGAGCCTCAGCGTTCAGCCTGCACCACCCAGGCTCCCTGGGTCCTTTTCAGCAGCGATGCTGACACACAGATGTAGAAAACTCGGGGATATAGTTAATATATATAAAAATACACTATCTAATATAAAAATAGAAGTACAGATAATGCACATAATCTTTGTCCTTACAAGAAGTGGAGAAACGCATTCTTCTGTTCCATGGAATTTAATTAGTTACTAAATTTAGATCCTGCCAGTATAGTTACAGAGGATTCACTGCAGCTGGATTTAAATATTGCCGGATATTTTATACTCCCCACAATACTAATGGATGACATTACGTTAGTATAGATATTGTCATGTATTTCTGTGCAAATGTTTAGCTCCACTCATAATGTTTTAGGCAGCTAAATCGAATTTGATTACATTTCCAAAAATATACTTTCAGTCCCAGGTACTGGTAGTTTTGACGCAAGTATTCAGAGAGACCCTGATCCCACATGGTTGGGAAGGACTGAGCCAAAGCAAAAACACTGGGCAGAAAATAATTACATCTGGTTTAAGCGTAACACAGAGTTATGATGCAATCCATGGGGGATAAGAGAAGTAGTCAGGGTTAAAATTCCTCCTCTGCCATAAATTTATTATTTTTCCATAGCTCAGTACCCTAAAATTCAAAGAATTTGGGTAGAGCTTACCAGAAACTGAAGAGCCTAAACACCTCTGCATCTCTGACCATCCCAGAATGTACATCTCAGGTCTTCATCTCCCAGCCAGCTCAGGAGAATCCCCCAGGGAAAATTGAAGACTTGAAAGTTTAAGTCCCTTCTTAGACTACAGTAATAAGGGTCAAGTAAGTTTGATTCAGACTGCTTCTACCTCAGACTGCAGAACTTCACAAGGTATTTTCTCCTGCAGTCGCTGGGCTTTAGCTAGTCCAGCCTGAATTTCTGGAGTCTTATTCAAAAGTCACAGCGACAGCCAGCACCTGCCGCTTCAGCCTGCTGCCATTTGTGAAGGATTTTACAAATCCTTGAAGAGCATTCCCCCACTTTCTTCTTTTAGTTTTCTTTTATTGAACAGACTCACCCAGCCCGAACTGCTCCACGAGATCTGTGCCGCAGCCACGCACGGCGCTGACACCCCAGCTCTGCCAGCGAGAGAGGCTGGATGATGCAGGACCAGAAGTGCCATTTTAATGTGACCCTCAAGTTTCTTTTTGACAGATGGGATTTTCCAGGTATAGAACTGTGTTATCTCTGTAATATCTGAACTCAATTTAAGTTTGATCTGTAAGATTATTTTCACCTCAACCCCTTTGGACACTTGCAACAACAATATTTCCCTTCTCCCTAC
>NW_010425228.1:18390-25587 GCF_000710305.1 Buceros rhinoceros silvestris
GAATCTAATTTGGTCTTGCACTGTGGCTCTGCTCAGAAAGCTGTTTAGTGGCAATGTTTCAGAAAGAGGAATCAAATTTTCCACCGTGAAATAAAAGTAGCTATCCAGGAAAGGATAATCCACTTTTCTAGGGGCAGTGATTCTGTATTTTAGGTAATGGTTCTAAAACACAATAATAATCATCATAATAAAATGGTTCGGAGATACAGCGTGTGCTGATGGCAAGCAGGCTGCCAGAGGTAGCCTCGCTGTCTCTGGACACACTGGGAATGACTAGGAGCATCAGCTGGTCCACAGAACTGTACCTGTACACCCCAGATCTCAGAATTTCCTGACATGTTACAATAAAGGAAAAAGAGGCAGAGTAACGGCTGAGGAAACCCTGATGCCCCAGGGCTGGTCCTGAGTTGGAAACCACTCCACTGCCAGGGTAGACGCTTTTAAAAGAATATTTGAAGGATCTTCCTCCCGGAGCAAAAAGGAAACACCCGCGATAGAAGTCTTCTTCAGGCAGGAGGAGCAACCTCTTCCCTCTGCGTCACCTCAGCAGCCAGGAGGAAGGTCCCTGGGATGGAGGAATGGAACAGTCCAGGTAAATGCTGTCAGTCCCTCCTCTTCTACAGCAAGAGAGACTCTGGCAGCAGATCCACCACCAACTGCCTTTTTTTGGCAAGGCTTCCTTGGATCGTGTTGACCAATGAGAAGCATTCATAATTCAGTCTTCCGTGGGACGTCATTCTTACTGCTAACTGCACGAGTGACACTGCACAAGCCACCAAAGCAGGAAGTGACAGAAGAGTGAGTAGAGCAGAGCAGAACAGAACTGAAATGAAGAAGTTTTTCCTGGCTTTTTGAGGCTTTTCAGCCATGCCCCAAGCTCTCTGCCCTTTTTCCATCTCCTCTGTAACTCCCACACCTTTCCTCTCCCAAAGCAGAGGTGACAAAGCCTGCCGTGTCCCGGAGTCTTCAAGTACCTTCCACCTCCTTCGCTCCTGCTCAGCACAGACCGCCCAGGAGGAGGCAGAGCCTCTGAGGCACGGCCGGGCTGGCGAGTGCATACAGAGAAGCAAATCCAAAGTGATTAAATAAGCAGCCATAGCAAAGCCGCACGCCTGTCCAGGCACGCTGGCCACTGCGGAGTGGGCTCCCCCACCGCCTGTCCGCACGGGAGCTGTGACGGATCACTTCGTCTGCTGGAAGGACTCCATTCACACCAGCCGAGGTTGGCCAACGTTCAGCCCCGCTGCCAGCCCGCACTTACACGGGATTGAACAAACCAGAAGGCGGCATTACTGAGCTGTTAGTGGCATCTTTTGCCACATGCTGTCAAGCTTCGAACTTCAGTGGTCCAGAAGATTAAAGCAGAAAAGTACATGAGACAGTACAATCATGCGGAAGGGCTGGACTTTATACTTACAGACTGGAAAAACACTGACTGACCTTGGAACTTGCTCTTCAAAGGAAAGAAACAAGATTGAAACCAAATAAACAAACAAAACAAAACAAAACCCAAACCCTCCCCACCGACAAACCCACCCGAGCTGCAGTTAACAGGGGAGCAGCAACCTAATCAAACCCTCCCGGTCCGTGTAGTCAGCACAGCCAGGCTGCACAATGATGTGATCCCAACGTCCTCACATCGCGGTGGGACACAGCCATTTCAGACGGCTCCTAACGTGCATCTCCTGGAGTGCACTTTGCTTTTTAAAAGATCGTATGAGTCATGACACTTTGTTTTCTAGTGAAAGGCATCTCCAGCTCAGATGTAAACCCGAGGTGAGAGCAGCGACCCGTTTTCTCGTGGTTTTTCACCCCCAAGGAACAGATGTGGGTGTACTGAAGTGCTCTGCCCTCTGCAAAGGTTCTCTGGACGGCTAACTAATCTGTCAAACAATGCAGAGTCTCCCTGAACTCTGGAAGCGCGAGTTCAAAGCTCACAAAACTGCCAGACGTGGCCAAAACCATGCAGTGACAGTGTTTATCAACCACACAGTTCTGCTCATTTCCTGAAGTCCTCTTGGTGCAACTCCAAACTGCTCCCCAAGCCATCCATCCCCCTCCATCCAGCCCCCTCCATCTACCTGCTTTCTCAGGCATCAGGGCATCTTTAACTTTTAAGGTCTTGAGGTTGATTGAGCCAATTACCAAATGTATAGTCAGCTCCACCATAAACTGCTCAACAACTCCAGTTCACACCCAAGTTTTGGGAGCTGCTGGCCATCGCAAACAGGCTGACCCCACCCTGCCTAAAAACACACCCCAAGAAAACTGACTCTTTAGAGCATCATCTCTATTCATCCCATATTTCTCAGCTATGCTTTGACTTTCAGCCCAGTAACTTGGTAATTGGAAGAGCAGTTCAGGAACCGATAAGGGCAGCAGCATCAGAAAAAGGGTAAGAGTAAAATCAGGCCCAGGAAGATGTGGAGCTGCAGCCCCTCCTATGCCATTAGCCTAAAACATGAGTATTGCTGAGGATCCTGGGGAGATTTCTGGTTTGGAACAGCCTGCATGGGATTCAGAGCGGTGTCTGGGCAACACCCTGTCAGCCCAGACCAGCCTGGGAGAACTCATCATCTGAAGGTGATCAAGCATCTCCTTGCAACACACATACCTTTCCAATGGCAGAAATCATCAGTGGTGGCATGTGGCCTCCCAGTGTTACTGGATGTACTGGAGTCATGGCTTTAAGTTTTGTGTCACAAAATGGGAAAGTTCAGAGTAGATGAAACCTTTTCACTCAAATCCTTTTTCTCGTAGGGGCACTCACTAAAAAAATTTCTGTTAAAACAATTGCATCACGACCCCACAACAGCCAACAAGTTGGGGTTTTTTCCCTCCTTTCAAATCATTCATAGTGAAGCACCTTCTAGAGTGAAAAATGCCAGTCACAGCCAGCCACGATTTTAACATCCACCCCAGGGACGAAGGACACGCAAACTCCTCACCTGCACACTTGTTGCAGAAAGCCCTTGGCCAGCGACACCACGCTGTTCCCAGCTTCCATTTAGCTGAGCAAGCGAAGACGGGAACCCATTAATTTGCTGCATGAGTTATAGTTCCCTGCAGCAGCTTTTGTTCACTGTCAAGGTTCTGCAACAATGACGAATGCAGCTACATTCAGCCCAAAACTCTAGAATTTGATATACTAAATCATTCTAGATATTAAATGTCTCAGCGATAAGCCTGGCAAGCGAATTCCTCTGGAGCCAACGCTTCGTGCTGTACACGAGGCAGGAGGGACTCCTGATACCGTCCCCTATTGCTTCGTGGAAAATCACGCCCTTTGGTCGCATTGTCGCTCCCAGGGAAGGAACCAGAATCCCAGGGAAATTCCCGCAGCTTCCAGTGGCTCCTAAAAGAAGCTGCAAATCTGCCCGACTAACTGAGGCAGCAGAAGGCAGCTGGGGGCATTAGGAGGTCACCAGTCCTTCCTATGGTAACGGCAGTAGCTGTGCACGCAGATAAAATTCCCACTTACCCCAGTAAATATACAGAAAGGACTGCAGCAAAATACACAAACAGGGGAACACAGCCAGAATGCTTAAGCAGCGAGACACGGGCACGTCTGCAGTCCTACTCTTACCAACCCCACTATTCATCTTTCCGGTTTAAAAAGATCCCCTCCCTTCAGCCACAGCATACCAAAGTCAAGAGAACTGAATAAATCTCAACTAGTAACTCTGCAAAGGAACCCTAAACCAAAAACAGATTAAGGCGTGAAGCAGGTGGAACAATTGCTACTTCATTTTTAATTTCTCAAAATCACCATCAGATATATCGCGGTGGTTAACACCGGGAAGACTTTGCAAGCTTCATAAACAATAAGGTATTACCCATTATCACACAAGTACAAATGAGTTTGACCTTTCCAGCTTTCTCATACTAGGCTGCCTTTTTTCCACTTGACTAGAGAAAATATTGAGTCAATCCATGTCCTGCGCTCTTCATTCTCAGATGGATTTGGCTCATGTTTTTTCCTTACATCTGCAATTAGGAGCCCATCAAACACTGAATTCACCCAAGCAATTCTTTGACTCAAACCAGCCCAAGCCACAAAAAAAAAAAAAGAAAAAAAAAATAGTAAAAGGAAAGACCAAGCCAGTGCCACAACCCCCCACTCGTTTAGGGAAAAAGGCTCATCTTCAAATATCTTATACAAGTGGAACAACCTATAAAAGCAAGGGATGAATCTAACTGGTACCTTCAATGGGCATCAGAAGAGTTGAGGCCAAGATGATAAGTAAGGAAAGAGAGCTCATGTTTACTCTTGCTCCAGATCCGCTTTTCCCATCTCTGCATCCCCCCGGTACAACTATGTTCATTTAATATTCATTGTAGGAAGTGTTGGCAAACAGTATGAAAACACTGCTGTGGCAGCAGAGATCAGAGCGGGAAGGATGCTGAGTGCCTCCCGTCTGCCCTGCCCGTCCCTGCTGCCCACAGGCCTTAGCCCTGCCCGCCAAGAGACCTCCGCTTGACGCCCACTGAGAAGGGCGCCGGACTGGACTCACGCTGAGCTGTCCCCAACAGGCACACGTACATCCCAGAAAGGCTTCCTGCAAGCCAGCAGGCAGCAGAACTGCACACAGACCAACCACCCCTCGTGCCGTGCACCTTTCCGGACAGCTTCTCGGCACAAACTGTGCACTCACAGCTCCTGGGCACCGATCCCTGCCAAGTTTAAACTCGTTCTTTATGGATAATCAGCGCTTCCTATCAGAAAGGCAGTGCTGGACCCAACGGTGGAATCCTCTTGCTCTCTTCATCATCCTGTGATGAAGCCAGAGCAGCCGAGGAAGAGCAGAGAGAGGGTAATGCTGAGCAAGCCACAAAAACCCCGCTACCCGTCAGCCAAAATGTAAGAGGATCTGCTGCAGCATCGGGCTGTGTAAGATGGGTAACAGGAGTATAAAAGCAGTAGGGAAAAATGAAGGGGAACCTGAGAAGCAGAATGGCTTTGTGGGTCAACAGAGAATCACGACACCCATGAAAGAAATGTGTCCAGGAGGAAAATGATGCATTTTTTAATGGGTTCCTCAGAATCGGGAATCCTGAGAAAATTATTATACTGTAAAAAAATGGTCATTAGGGTTATAGGCATAAAATCCAATATCCATCAAACAGCCTGCACACTGGCACTGGCTCTTTCCCACACCTGAGTAGAGGGGACGGTGCTCCCAGAGCCCCCCGGCTGGCTGCGGGTGCTTCCAACCAGGAGGGATGCTCTGTGGGATGCGCTATGGGGCGTGCTGTGGGATGCGCTATGGGGCGTGCTGTGGGATGCTCTGCGGGATGCACCATCCCCCGCCGGGTCGAAGCTGCCTGGGCACAGCTGCCTGGAGTCGAGCACATGCTGCGGGTCTTGTGCTGCCACCCTGTGGGATCCGTGTCACCCTGTGGGATCCGTGTCACCCTGTGGGATCCGTGTCACTCGTGTCTCTGCGTGTCATGCTGCTGGGTGCTCTTCTGAGCTCCCCAACCACAGGGGGCTCTGAAGCTCCAACAAGCTGCTTCCAGAGAAGCGTAACACACTGGCATACATTTGAACATTAATTCAGAGGTTGGAGATGTTTATAAATATGATTTGGAGCAAAACGGTTAGTGAATTCTGGCCAGAATAAGAACAAATATTATAATTCAGAACAATGTGCCTGTCGAAGTTAATGATCAGATGTCGTTACACAACTCGTATTTACTCGCACATATCAAGGGCCTGGACCGAAACCCTGGTTCATACATCGCTGATGGTTGAAATCACTCCTTGGCTGCACTTCCTATTTCATTCATTCCTACTTCCAGCTATACATGCACCACGGAGGGCATTATACATCTCCCTAATTGAACAATACAGATCAATTAAATATGAAAAGTCATTCGTGGACTAAAACCCTCTTAGGCAAATGTTCTGCTCTTATGCTAAGTAACACTTTCAAAACAGCTACCAGTGGAGTGCTGCTCAGAAGCTCTTCTCTTTTTTTTTATTTTCAAATGACTGGGAGACAAAGACCAAGAAGATTCGTCCATTCATTCATGACAAGAGGATACAGAACTTTTGCCTCCATTTCACAAGAGCAGGGTAGTAGTGATACACATATAAAAAAATATCGCTTGTTTGATGAAAGCTATTCAGTGCTCTGTGGGGGAAGTGAAAAGCCCTCCTCCTCTCAGCGCTGTCAAACACCTCTCGCAGGTCACACTGTTAACACCAAGCACAGCATGACCAAATAATATCACGGAAAAAGAAAATCACATTAAATGAGTTTATGCACCACTGGTTGCCCGCCCAGCTCCAGGTTCCTCACACATATGCTATATAAAATGTGGGGGTCCCACTGAAGGTCCAAGGGGAGAAGATTCACTGTGCCAGCCCAGCAAACAGTTCACACGTGATGGTGTCAGAGCCCACGGTTGCCATGGGTGGGCTACGATGCCCTGAAAGCAGCTCACCACTGTGGCAGTTAGACGTTTATTTTGCCACTGACTTGCCAATACACGTTCTTTGCTAATGTAGAACCAGTCCTATAAAAGATTCTTGACTTAAACCTGGCACAGCTAAGTTACCTGAAGAACCTGGCTCAGATATGAGTCCAAGGAAATGAAACCTGCCTGACAGCAACCTGCCCAGCTCAGGGACTTCTCCAACCCCTACGGTCAGCTCACAGGTAGGGAGTGGCGTGTGACTACCAAAAGGCCCAGAACAGAGCATGGTTTGGACAAAAGATGGGCATGGAGGAAGGTGGGACTAAACCCCGTGGAGGGGTTTGAGCAAATTCAGTTTTTCCACAGACTGCCCAATAACAGAGCCCAGGAAGGGGGAGATCGCCCAGACCACAGCTATGGATCGAACTGGAGAAAGGGCTCGGCTCAAGGCATCATAGTTGTGGCCAGAAGGATGTAAAGTGGGCGATGAGAACCATCGGCACCAGCCAGGGAGCAGGGAAAGCACCCAGCACTGAACGTCCTCACAACCCCCGGGACTTCCACAGACGGCTACCTGGGTTCTCCCACTCCTACTACTGGAAGCACAGAGATGCAGATGAGCTTAACTGTTTGAGCAGGATGTTTGCAAGTCTTCCCAAACACTACCCTGCTATCCGCATAAAATGAGTTTAACAAACCATGCGCTTGCAGTCGGGGTAGGGGAACACACCCCACTCGGTCCTGCCCAGAGCACATTACAAACACAACGACGCT
>NW_010425228.1:26045-30231 GCF_000710305.1 Buceros rhinoceros silvestris
CCATAAGGACATGGAGGGGCTGGAGCGTGTCCAGAGAAGAGCAACGGAGCTGGGGCAGGGGCTGGAGCACAATGTGCTGAGGAGCGGCTGAGAGGCCTGGGGGGGCTGAGCCTGGAGCAAAGGAGGCTCTGGGGAGACCTTCTGGCTCTGACAACTCCCGACAGGAGGGTGGAGACAGGTGGGGGTCGGTCTCTGCTCCCCAGGAACAAGTGTCAGGACTAGAGGAAATGGCCTCAAGTTGCCCCAGGGGAGGTTGAGGTTGTCCCTGAGGAACAATTTCTTCCCCATTGGAGTTGTCCCGGCCTGTCCCAGGCTGCCCAGAGCAGTGGTGGAGTCCCCGTCCCTGGAGGGGTTGAACAGACGTGTTGATCTGGAGATGAGGGACATGGTCTAGTGGTGACCTGGCACTGCTGGGGGAAGGTTGGGACTTGATCTCAAAGGTCTATTCCAACCAAAATGATCCTGTGATTGTGTGATTTATATAAATAAATTACAAACACAGATTTTGCCTGAGGCTGATGAAGGTCTTACACTGATAGAAATTAAAGTAAATCAATCCTGATGTAGAAGCAGCTCAGGACTAATTTGTCTCCTGAACAGCCACCAAGACCCAACTCCTGTTGGAAACTCTTTCCATAAAAACACCTTTGGTCCAAGATCTCACCAGTCTCTCACACAACCCTCTACAGCCCCAAGTCTCAGCAGCTCTGGCCACGTCTCCTTGGCTGGTTGCAGTCTCGCATGTTCTCCCCAGCACACCAATCAGCTCAGAAGGGCATTAATTCAGGAGATCATGGAGGCACAAGTTTAACAGAAATTAAACTACTCCTGAAAAGGGCTGTAGGAGGTGCAGGGGCACTGACAGAGGGGTGAAGGACACAAACTTTGGACCGTGGTGCTTGCGAGCAAGGACTGCAAAGGAAAATGAACCATCATAGCAGACAGTGCTGTCATATTGTCTTCTGGGTTAAAAAATACCTAGAGAAAGCCAGGCCTAACAGTTGGTCTTTCAACCACATCTTGCTCTGTAAACATGAAAAGCCCATGTGAGATGGTTAACTGTGTCCACTGAGTCCCACTGAAGCCTGGCTCAAAGCCTCTGGAAAGACGAAGCGGAGAAAAGGTGGTGAACTACCATTGTGGTACTTTTCATCTTTAGTATAACGGATCTCAGGAGAGCCTGCTACAGGATAGACCGATGCTTTGATTCATTCATGAAGATGTCTGGCCATACCTGCGTCATCTCCAGCAAATCTTCAAGTAATAGACCAGCAACAGCTGATCAACTAGGAGCTTATGGAAGAATTAATAGGAGAAACAAGTGTGGTGGAAGCCCATTTTTGAAACCTTGAGCTCTTTAGCACAATGTTTTTAAAAATCCCCCTAAAGGTCATTTTAAAATGTACTGGGTGGGGATTATTCTCTTGAGGCCCCAAAACATTTTTTTGGAGTAACGCCATGAGCGTATCACTTGCCTCACTGAAGTCCACATGCTGATACATCTACGCTGCAATTATGCACCTGAGCCAAAATCCCAACTTACACTGCAGAGGCAAAACCTGCTCCTTACGCTCTAGCTTCCTAAATCTGAATCATGCACATGACAAAGTCACTAGATTGTTTCCAGAACACTCTGACCCTGTGGGTGACTTTCAGTGATTTAACCCAGTCATTAAAAAAACTCCAACAAATCTTTCTTTTGCTTGGTGTCCTGTTGGAACAGATTTTTATCCTGCAGATTAAGATAAAAAGTGACTGCTCGTATCAAGGGAAAAGGCACAAATGAAGTTATTTCCCAAGCATGACACTTACAGTGTAGAAAATACCGTTGTCGTGGTTCCTAATGCAACGTGGACCTCGTCGATGCTAAGACCACAAGCAGGTTTGACACAAGAGGTTTTGCTTCACTACCCCAGTTTCGGAGGCTGATGGTAGGGGACAGGGAATAGCTGTGTGCTCGCACGGAACAGTCAATCCGCTGGATGTCATCGCTATGTATTTGCTTTGCTAATAATAATAAAAAAATGAATCACTACTGTCATGATATTCATATTTATATTTGAGCAACCACTGTAGCAGATAACGGTAAAGATGTGCGCAAGTTTAAACCCTGGCAGCACGCCTAGATTAGAGCTTCGGAGCCGACATTTGTGGATTTCGTGTGATTCATGTTACTTTCCTGTGTTTGTGATTACCTTCCTGTCAGGGGCTGCACATCACTCATGCACCAAGCAGCAGCCTCCCAGCTTCTGCACCTGAAGGCGAGCTCCCAACTGTTGCACCAAGCGCTCTGCAAACCGAGCTCCATCCTCCCAACAACAATGGGGCTGAGCAACAGACCTCCAGCAAAACCAAGAGGAGCCTGTAAACAACTTTTCCAGGGACAACATCAGGTCATTTTAGGCCACAGATGGAGGTGTAGGAAGAAACCCCAGACTTGCTCTCATCTAACATGGCTAAAAATAGACCCGTGATGATTTATGAACTTTCAAACGCAGCAAAGTATTTTTAAGCCGGAGCATCTTCTACCACCTCGCCTGCAGCCCAGGAGCTGCCAGCACGGTGCCGGGGCTGTGCCCACCTGTGTCCCTGATGGAGCCCAGCCATCAGCAGCTGACACCTCCATCGTGCTTCACCAAATCAAATTCAGAAAAACCACGAGAGAAAATAAAAAGGCAATGACCTAGCTAGCGTGGGGTTAATATCCTCCCTTCAGTTCTGCCTTTACCTCTGGTGGTTTTTTTTATTATTGTTGTTTAAAACAAAACCTCAAGTTAACTACACAGAACTGCCAGACAAAGCCATCTCCCTAAACCAAGGGAAATAAGTTACACGGCCCCAGAACATCTACAAAATCATTCGAAGTTTTGCATCTGTGGCAGAAATTGTACAGGAGCTCACCCGTGGTTTTGTAGCTGCCCCTGATGGGGTAGCACAGGAGTGTGTTTGAAATCGAAGAAATGTTAATGCCAATAAAAACAAACAGCTGGCTATCAACGAGAAACACTTTCATGCATGAGGAGGTGCAAGTTTGGGAACCAAGGTGGGCTCTCTCACCAGCTGTCTTGCAGAGTTGCTATTTTTCCCTCTAGAATAAACACTCCTCAGCGTTAAAAACCTGAGAGTTAAAAATCAGCACTCGGGAAGCGAGTAAGGGAGGGGTGAGCACTGGAAATACGACTAAGGCCACCTCAGGGAAGGACAGCTGTGGCCTCAGAGTCACCCATCCAAGAGGGCTTGTGCCACACCATGCCCAAAGGTGTCCTCATGGCCCAGAGGAGAGGACACACCGCCACTCGCCCCCTCCCACCAGCCAGAGCACACTGAAGGCACCCTTGCCCCTCATCAGACATCCATGGTGACCTCAGACAAGGGAACATGTACTACGAACACATGTAGTTAAGGCCTGAAGGCAACCTCATGTCATCATGTTTACTGGTGACGCGCTAAAGGGAGAAGTGAGGCTTCCTGCAAAGGTAAGGGGTGGATCCCATTCAAAACATCTAGTTTGTCATCATGTAGAACAGCACAAGCTTAAAATTCTGGGAACACTAGAAGGGCTAGAAGAGAGCTCAACTTCACTGCAAAGGATAAGGATGGGGAAATTCCCAGGTCCAGATTTTTGCCAGGATCTTTCAGCCCCAGCTACCTGCAGGCACACTCCAGTCCTCACCACCCACCCGCTGCCTCCGTGGGTCAGGAGACCCACCCGAGGGGTGGTATTTCCAAATACACCACAAGGGTTTGGTGTAGCTGCCAGGGAAGGGTCAGTTTGCTTGGTGGGATCTGAGAAACACCTCCTGAAATCAAGCACAACCGCGCCAGCCGTGTTCGGCGCTGCCCCGAGTTCGGCACAGGAGGGAGAGGTTGCTGCACAGAAGCCATTGTCTGGAGCAGGCTGCTTTGGGAAAATTAGCGGAGTGCACACCTCTAAATGAGGCTGTAGAGCAAGGAAAAGAGGGATTAGCCATGTAAAGTAAGTCCTTTTGGTATGAGATTAAAGAGGGGAGGTGACTTTGAAGGATTATTGAAGAGCCGTTTAAGCAGTTTTCAGGGACTTACAAAAGCGGGGTAAAAATGCAAGCTCCTGTGGTCCAGAAAAGAAGAAAAATCAGTGTCCTGGCCAGCAAAGCACCAGAAAAGGCTTCTAGAGGGACCACCGTCCGGCCCCAAGCACAGGGTCCCC
>NW_010425229.1:0-2464 GCF_000710305.1 Buceros rhinoceros silvestris
GATCAGCAAATCATTCAAAAAAAAAAAAAAACAACAGAAAAAAAAGTTAAGCACTGGACAATTCTTCCTGGAAATGGAAGGATTTTTTCAGTGTTGGCCAGTTTCAAATCTGGTTTAAAGATTACTCCCTTAAAAATACCTACAGACCTTTTCCTCCACCAGCCTCCTCTTCCCAATATTTCTCCCATCATGGTGCTAAATTCTTTCCTCTGCTCTGAGCACCTGACTCTACCTGACATTTAAGTGAGATGAACACCCGCATCTGAAGACGGGCTTTGGCTCTTTGAATCCAGAGTTGTCTTTGTTTTATTTACAGAGAACAGAGCGCAGGGAAGACAAAATAATTCAAAGGAATGGTTTATGGACTACTCTCATCCATTTTCTGCTAACAAAACTAACAAGTTTTTATTTGACATGGGTAAAACTTATATAAAATCAGGTTGACTTATGGAAAATAGTCCACACACACCGGCTTTTTTGGGAGCTTTTTTTTTTTCTTTTAGAAACTGTCTTCATTTTGTTCTTTCAAGCAATTCCATTAACTCCCGTGTGCAGTGTGTTATTCAAAACATCTTTAAAGGCATCGGTTTAAATTTTTGGTTTTTTTGGGGATTATATTTTATCAAGTGTGAAGCTAGTCTTTTAAATTAACCAGGTTATTTAGAAGGTGCCTTACTGATAGATTGATAATGCACCTGAGAGGCTACTCCTAGTGTTGGTTTTTCACTTAGAACTCCAGTTTTGTTGATGGAATCTAATTTTGGACTCACATCCAGGTAGCAATATCCTAATCCATTCTCACTGCAACAATTTCCCACCAAGCTCACTGGATATAGTGATTTAATAATAGCATAGTTCGAACACTTACTTTATGCCTTTATTTTTGAAGTGTGTGGACACATTCTCATCTAATTTCCTGGAAGGAGTTCCAACATTTTTTCTTATCACATAAATATTTATAATAGATGCACCGAAATAGTCTCCAGAAAATACAAAGCCAGATGTTAATAGAAAAATTTTACACAGATGAAGAAAAGAATTGCTGTTTTATTTTAAGTGCGGAAGAATAACTTCTAATGTTTTATTCATAAGCGGAAATTCTAAGAACTCCTTGTCTAACCCTCCTCCTGTTCCCAGGTAACGATAAGCTGTAGAATTGGGGGGCAATACTGCAAACTGCTAAGCACAGCCTGCAGGAAGGTGCGAGCTCTGAACTCTGGTTGACTTGGTGTGAATGTTTTAGAAACGGGAAGAGTTGGTTTCTGCCCTCAGATGGATACTCCAAAAGCCCTTTGAAATCACTGCAGTCAATCAGACTCCAGATATTAATACTGTATGAACTCTCTTCCTTCAAATGATATTTTGTGCAACATTAAATAAATCAAGAGACCAAAGCTCTAAGAGAAATGTGTGCTCTGATGAAAGGCATACTTGATGAGGACTGTCATGAGCTGCTAATTACATAATGCTCTTAATATTTGTGAACCTCAGTGCTATGGAGGGGAAGATAGAGGGAAGTAGAGCAAGGTTAAGGGATCAGCCCCTGCTCTGAAACCCTTCTCTCTCCACAAAGAACAAGCTACACAAAGACCAGAGCACCTCGCTTCCCTCAGCTCAGTCTGTGCCTCACATACCGTATGAATAAAATTTATATACAAATTGTATGTACATGTAAACAATGATATGCGTGTGTCTTTGTAGGTATACACACAATTCTGTCTACACAGCAGCATCTAGAACATTTCCTTCTCACAGTCTGGCTAGGTTTCCCGTTTGCTGTGACAGTGCTGAATTCTCAGAGCCAGAGCTTCTCCTTCAGATAGGCACAGCAGCCAACACAAGAGACCACAAACATTTTTGTGTAAGGTCAAGAAAGGCATTGAACGCTGCAGTATTATTTCTGAGGAGGCCATTTCCACTAAGGTGGAAATGCCAGCGAAAGACCCTGCAGAGAACAAGAAGCAGTGAATTGCAGAGCTCCAGCCCCCATCCAGATGGTATGTGCCCTCCTGGGTAGCCCTGTCTGGTCTCAGGATCCAAAACACCAAAACCTGAGGATTTCTACTACCTTAGGATCTGAATATCAAGGCAGAAGCTCAGCTGACAACATATCACAGGTCTATAATCACAGTTGGCTTTGCAAACAGGCTAAAGCTCTATTGCATTCCAACCACACTGGCTTCAAAACACATGCCTTTTCCATGTGGTTGTGTATTCTGGGCAAAAAGAGACAGCAAAATAAAAACACTCAATTAACCTCTCTACCGTAAGCTTGGCTGTCTCTACAGCTTCCTCCTGGACTTGCACTGTCCGTCCTCCTTCTCCACTCCAATGAGTCAGCAGAATTCCTTAAGGGGGGTGGGAGTCTTGTCTCTGCTGATATGGTGAATCAGAAGAATGTGCTGAACTCTTATTCAATGAAAATTTGGGAAAAAACCACAAAACAACCAAGCCTAAATTTCAG
>NW_010425229.1:2615-5088 GCF_000710305.1 Buceros rhinoceros silvestris
AGCAGGAGGAGCAATGTTTAAAAATAGAGGTTTTATCCTCGGCAACTCAGTTAACTGCAGCGCTAGCACTCTGATTTGTCACCAGTCAACAAACATGAATGCTTGTATTTATAAATCCTTCTGCATACAAAATCACTTTTCCATCAGATCTGTCCCCAGTGCATGCTACTGGCGGGGTGGGGGCTGGAGGAAGGCGCTGCCATACTGCCTTGTGGCTTCTAAAGGGCAATGGGCTTGCAGCTCTTTCTGGGGCTCAGTGAACTGATGTCTGTTGGGGAAGTTGTGTCTGAATCACTGCCTTCAATTCCAGGGACAAGGGTTAAATGCGGGAGTCCAGCAGTGCAAGGAGAGCACTACATGGGCAAACAGCTGAACAGCACAGTGGTCACTGCACGGTGTTCTCAAAACGTGACAAGCATCACGAGAATGGTATTACTGCATGTGGAAGGGCCGGTATGTGGACTGCAGCGTTAGTGCTTTAAAAGAGTGTGAAAAGTCTGTTTAAAGCACAGCGATCACGTCTGTTTAAAGACGGTTTTGATGAGCAGTAATAAACCAAAAGCAACCTCTGCTATGTTGTGAGGACAGCTACGTCTCTGCTGCTTTAGCTTCTAGTACTTCTGGCTTCGGTTATCAGCTGCGTTTTCAGAGATATTTAAAGGTGCCCCTCTCCCATTTTATACAAATCCTTCACTTAGTCTGTGCAGAAGGACCTGAACGGTAGACTTCGGCCTGAGTTTGGGGTTTGACTATTAAAATCTAATAAAAGCTAAATTTGGGATGGTTTTGACATGCAGAGGTCAAATCCCTGCACCAAGGAGCTCATAATGTAGTGCCAGTGCTACTTTTGGTGCTGCACTCTTGAGAAGAGGATGGGACATTCTTTTTCCCCAGGAGGAAAACTGGAAGCCTTCCCCTTTTGCCCAATAGCCTACTACTGAGCAGGAGTCCCAGTCTGGTGTGGGTGTGCAGCTCAGCAACGGATGGCAGTGAAGTGGGCTGGTCTCAGCCTGTGGATTACCTCGGTGAGCTGCCATTTAAAAGCTGCTGCTTCCCATGCTTCGGGGTTTGATACAGAGCTCTTCAGCTGGGAGCTTGGCAAACATATTATTTTGTATAGAAACATCATCAGTATGGATATTTCTCTCCCAAAGATCCCAAATTCCCAAACCAATCCCAAAGGCAGAACTCTGCCAAAACTGCAGTGTTGCCACCTTTGAAGTCAGCAGCAGCTGCCACGTCTTGTAGATATGAAGGAAAACTTTCCATTCAAGTTCCGAGCTTAGTGAGGGCTTAGAGACACAGACTGTAATTTCCAAGGTGGCCGAGTCAGAATATAAGGCTTAAGGTTGCATCTTCAGAAAAGTTAGATTCAGAGCTGACATACAGAGGACCAGAGGAGCCAGTCCCTTACTCTGAGGCACAACCCAGAGATGTCCGTTTGCCTTCTCTCCTGCTGGGCATCCATTCACATCCATTGACCTCCGGCAGTGAGTTTCCGGAAGGAGTATGACAGTTAGCTGTCGGTGAAATTATGCCTGTGTGTACTTAACTCTCTAATTACCCCAGTCTCCTTATCTCCCTTCTGCCCAGGCAGGGATTTCAGGCAGGTTTCTGCATTCCCCACAAATTGGCACCATGTCCCTGCCTGCCTTGTGCCTTTGCAAGTCTCATTACCCTTTGCAAACAGCGTGCTCTCGATTCGCTTTGCTCCAGCGCAATCAGTGCAGCCAGATGGAAATGGCTTTGAAATTTACCTTTTCAAATCTCAGCTTCATATTTCTCCTTTGATGTTTCTTGTCAGGCTTTCCAGTTGTCCTTGCCTCTCAGCTTGCTGCAGCTCCCTCTCTCCAGGCTGTGCTTTCCCCAGGCTTATGACTCTGTGAGCATCCTAACTGGCAAAGGCATTTCTGTCACGGGGTGGCTGTCACTGGAGCACGAATTCACACTGCTGCCAACAACAATGTGTATCATGCTCAGTGGCTGTGTCAGAGCTGGACAGCTGCTGGAAAAAAACCCACAAAGAAGCTTCTGAGACTGCAGGAAGATACAGTTGTTTGAATACTCAAGCGAGGATGAGGAACACGGGATGAAGTCTGTCCTCAGAGCAACAGCTGGGAGAGTGGGGAATTAAAGCCTGCAAATATTGCATGGTTCAGGAAGATCTGAAAGTCACATTGGGCCTCCAGGTGTAGCCAAACTTGACAACTGATCCTGATCCAGACTTAGTGCTTTCTCTCGGTCTTTGGCATGCTTTGGTTAGGGAAACAGTGCTCAAAGGAGCAGCTATTTTTGTTACTTCTTTATCAGATTGGATCCATACAAGAAGATTCCACAGAGACACTTGGAGAAAACCATGACTGCAATGTTTGTAGAACATCAGTGCAAGAAGTAAATGGATGGTGCCCCAACCTGTTATTAACACATCAGACAAGGTCCTGGGTACTGTTGCATAAACTATCCTTAAGACTCT
>NW_010425229.1:5184-6067 GCF_000710305.1 Buceros rhinoceros silvestris
CTTTCCCAAATGTATATAAGTTTATATTGTATATGTCTACAATCTACTTGATAGGGGGAGTGTTTCCACAGCCTGGCATGTGACTCTTGCTTTATCCCATCTTTTTAAGCACAGTTAGCTAACACATTTCATGTTTACAAGGAAGCTCTCCCAGACTGAGGAAGGCAAGAAGGTGTCTCAGAATATTAATTAAGCCCAACAAATATTCTGGAACATCTAAGCGAATGTTAATAAATTATTAACCTTGCTTTTGCAAATCAGTGCTACATACATCAAGAGCTGCTCCAGAATCAGTTGCATAGTCTAACAAATATGTTAATATACAAACAGCCCAAGGAAAACAAAGAAAATTCTTCTTAAAAAAACCCCAAACCCTGAATCTTAATCAACAAAAATGGCTCAACTGGCTTCCACAACAGCTCAAAATGAAAACCTTCAAAAATTTTCTGATCCTCCACCTACACACACCTAATATCACCAAGCAGAATGTGAGAACCTGCTAAAACAGGCTCCCATGATGCTGAACTCACCAGAGTAAAGGCTGAAAGAACAAACGTGAGCCAACTCCTATTTATCTAAGTCTAGCTTCCCTCTCTTGCATGGTCTTGGTGGCAGATGTTTTTCCCCTTCCTTAGATATGTCATTCTGTGCTACAACCTCTGCAGCGAAGAATAAATTTGGAACAGAAATCTGGATTGTCAAAATTAAGGCACGAAGAAGGGAAACGACTATTTTTTTCCCCCCCTACCTCCCTGCTCAGACTCACCTCCCTGCTCAGACTCTCCTCCCTGTGCTGAGTATAATCTGTAGCATTTCAATCCGCGACTGAACCTGTGGGCTGCCAACGGGAATATCCTGAATTGATCTATCTGGTTACCGCTCT
>NW_010425229.1:6209-6891 GCF_000710305.1 Buceros rhinoceros silvestris
TGCAGCAGTAGCACCAGCAGAGTCGCCAGAGTTGTCTTTTGTTTGTTTCTATGTCTCCCTGTGAAGGTCCTAGTGAAAAATGTGTGCTATTACTTGATAAAAACGTTTCTGGAAAACATAAAGCTCTCCATCATCTTCACTAGAGTTTGGGCATGAATGACATCACCATAGCTGGCCTATATTGAAGAGACCCGGCTGAAGTCTATGAAACTTCGTGACATGAAACACTAATCGATCTGTCTGCAAAGCAGGACTGAATCTGCTTCTAATATTTCTTGGCTCCCTTGCCAAGGGTTCCCTGAGAGAAGCTCCTCCTGGGGAAGATGATAGAGAGCTGTATGTTCTCCAGGAATTCTTTTCCATTAAAGAAATTATTCGAATTGCAGCTTCTTGCCTTTGCAGCGTTAAAACAGGTAAAGGTTTTAGCTTTCCCAGGCTTGATTCACCTCTTACTAATGTTGGTAGAAAATATACGAAACGACAAAAACAGTTTAAAAAGTTGCTGTGGGAACTGTTTCCTGTTTAGGAACCAATGAAAGGGGCTAGAAAGGACAAGAAAGAAAAACAGTGACCATTTCTATTTCTGATTTCTGTTACATACGTTACTTACATTGAAATCCAATGTGAAACCGAGTGGTCCGAAACAAACTGTAGCCCAAAGTGGTACGGGGCATAGGGAAAG
>NW_010425229.1:6985-13915 GCF_000710305.1 Buceros rhinoceros silvestris
CAGCTCTGTACAGGTAACCGGCATGGGAACCCCTCGCACTGCCACTTAGGGGACAGGAATTTCTGAGTGGGTTAAAATAACTGCTGCGTTTGTTCCTGCCGTCTCCTCTCAGGTCCCCTGAAGTAATCTCTGCTCAAACACGCCTGAGGCAAAGAGATTATATGGTAAGCTCTCTCCTTTGAATGTCGAACACTGTAAATAATATAGCCCACTCTCGCTTTTGTACACGTGCATCCAGCAGGCACGTAGACCACAGGAATGACCAGCGAGCAACGTCGCCATCCCCTGCTTCAGGCACAACGTCTTGAAGTATTTGCCCAAATGATGGCACTACAGCAACCCTGCACAGCACGAACAGCAGTTGCCCCTTTCCTTGACACTCCTCACGGAATGACAAATCTTGCAAGTGACTCACTGACAGCAAGATGCACACGCAGGCACCGGCTCTGCTTTTGGAAGGACTCGGTGCGTGGACTTTCCAGCATGACATTATCAAGCTGTGAAAATATTTCCAAGCAAATATTTGGACTTGTGTGTTGATGATCAGCCCAATGTTTCTTGGGCAGGAACATGCTTCCTCTGGCCTTTTTGTTTTCTAGGAATCTCAGTTCTGCCCATTTGGCCCCCAAATACTTTTCTATGAATTGTATTATATTTAGCTTTGCCAGTGAGGTCAGCAGTCATCAAACTGGAGCTTCAAACAGAGACAATTATTTTGCCCAATTTTTTGAGTATTTGGTCATGAGAGGAAAAACTCCTTATTTATGATTATTTAAATTTCTACATTGCAAACTCTTCTAGAATTATTTTAGACCTAGTGAGCAATGAAGAAATCAAGTTTTCCAGTTACAAACTATCTCCAAGAATACCCTCCTGTTTGGGGAGATACCTGACAGTTTGATACAGCATTTATTTCCTTCTAAAGTTAATCCATTCTTAAGAGCTGATTTTACTAAGAGCTGACTTCAGAGCTTATTTTTTAGGAGCTAATTTTAAGAGCTAATTCAACAAAGCTCTGTTACAACTTCAGAGGTTTGAATGGTCCCGTTGTTTCACACAAGTAGCACTCTCCAAGGCAGAACTGCTGCCCAAAGCACCTTGCTGGAGGGGAATCATCCCAGCCAGAGGTCAAAAAGGATAGCAGTTCGTCCCTGGTTCAGTGACACTGGAAATCCTTGGCTTTTTATGGCAAAGAATAAGGAAAAAAGTCTCAGCTTGCTCGTTACTGAAACTGTCTTTGTTTCAGAGAAGAGATGCGTTAGCCTAGTTAGCTAATAACTAGGAATGTCTTTTGTTAATTTTCAGTCGTGTTAATAATTCAATGAATGTCTTATTCCAGTTTCTAAGGTAAGCGCTCTTCCAGTTCCGTACAATGTCCAGCTTGTCAGCTCCCCTGAGGCAGGATCCCCTAGTGCAGCCTCTGCCAGCCGCGCCTCAGCTAACTCTTGGCCAGCCTGACACAAAGTGAGTAGCTGCTCTACCACCTCTGCCCAAGCTCTCCAGCTCTCCTGAAGTTATGAACCATTTCTCCAGAACAAAATCATTTAATTGGAAATGTGTCTCAAAACATCAGCCACCCAGTGCACCTCCGTGGTGGCCATCCATCTTCCAACATTTTTGTTCCATTAATTCAGGATTTACACACTTTCAGGCCTCTGAAGCTTTTGTCCTTGTTAGTCACAGTGAGGTTTTAGAAGGTATCTGGCTACAGTCAGGACTATTATTTTTATGGCACTTATAATTCAAACTTCCTTTGGTTGTCTCTAGACCTTAGGCCTCTGTGGCAGCTCACCCTGAGAACAAGCTTCAGATACCTTCTACTTGAAGTTGTTTTGAAGTTGGAAACAGTATTAGGTAACCCTGTACTTCTTTTTGTCTTGAAGGAAACGTCTCATGTCTTATTTATCTGGGAACACAGCTACTGAGAAAAACTTGAAGTTAGCTAGGAAACATTTCTAACATTTATAAAGTTAATGCAATCTTCTTTAAATACTCAGTAGCTTGAAAGCATCTGTCACAAGTCTTTCTTGGCTTCCTTCTTCCTTTTAACATCAACAGTCTGCCACACCCCCGAAGCCATCTGTGTATCTTGTGTAAAACTTCTATGAGGGCTTTTGTTTCTCTTGACCACCTACATCCCACAAACGGAAAGCGTCACTTTTATTTTTCTCTCTTAAGCCCCCACAGTATCACCCCCTCCGTGGGGGAAGAAGTCAACAAACCCATGTGGTCCCAGCCCGCAGAGGGGGTGCCTTCCCAGCACCACGCGCCGTGCGAGTGGTGGAGTGTGGCGAGCTGAAGGGCTTCGGTGTCAGAACTGAAAGAAGCCTGTGAATAGGCTGCTCCAGCCGGTGAGACGTGGGGCCGTGCCACTGCCCAGGACTAGAGCTGCATCCAAATCGCTCTGTCAGGACACCACCTCACCTTGCTAGAATGATATTTTAGCATTAAACTGAAGTAACCCTGAAAAGCAAAACTGTTGTCTCCTCAAGACAGCAGTTGACTTTCTCTCTGCTAGAGGTATGATCAAAAGAGTGATTCACTTGTTTTTGCTGAATCTCAGTTTTATTCCACTGCATATTTTTTTTTTATTCAGAGAAGAATTCTGATTTACATTGTCACTAGGAACTTGAACCAAAATTTTCTCTGCAATTTTTAAAGGTTTCAAATCCAATTTCCTTATAAGATTTTGTAGGTTATTTCTGTACTTTAAGGACCCATCCAGAAGCAAATCTATAATTCTAAAATGAAAGAAAATATTTGCCCCTAGGAGAGCTCCATACCAACTTGCAAACTCATGAAATCTAGTGCCAGTGAGAACCAGAAATATGTTTGGCCCCGTGGTTCAAAGCCCCCTGAAGACAGCCAGTCTTTTCCTACCCGGAGGGTGGCGGCTGCTCAGCAGAGCAACAGCCACTAGAGAGCATGACGAGACCACTAACCTCTTTGTGTTTGATCTAGGTCAGGACTGGAACCAGCTCTCCTGAGGTAGAACGCTGGTGCTCTAAAGCATCGTTATGACTGAGCCCTACATGCAAATACAAAAAGCAAACACAAACGTTAATCTTCAAGGGCAAAGTAAAGGAGCATTGACCCTCAAGCTCAGTGTGTTAAATGAAAGACAGCATGAAACTGCCTCATCTCTACTGGGCCTTTCATGTGAAAATGAAACACGAATCTCTGCATTCTGCACGTATTTGAACTCAATGGAAAGTCTTCAGAATGGAGCACCTATAAATACATATGTGTTGTTGGTAGACCTCTGCCTTGTGGTTATTCCTTCGGTGTAAAGCGGGCTACAAGGCTGTAAACAAAGGGATATAAATGGAAGAAGTAAGACGTGTTTATACTTTTGGAGGACAAAAGCAAAGCTAAAAAATGCATAAGCTATACAAAGTATTGACATCGTTCTACAGAGGTTTACCAGGGCAAAAGGAGAAATGGGAGACCTTTGGAATGACATAAAGATGTCTGGAGCTTGTACCTTTCTCTCTGTCTATAAATCGTTATTGGGAAACTATCCAAAATGAGTTGCCATTTGTAATTTATTTCCTGCTGGGGCAATGATTCCTACTCTGAAACAGGAGAACTTGAAAATTTGATGCATTATTCAAGGATGGAACCGAGCAGGAAGAAAAGAAAGAAATTTCCCTCACGCTGTGAGGAGAGCTGTCTTTTCCAGTCGCGAGGATACGGACTGCATGATGCTGATACACTGAGGCTCTCATGGGGCCAGAATCGTGGCTGGTTTTATTAAGGAAAAAGATAGCTGCAAGGATGGCTCCATACTGAGCTTTGCACTGGGGAACACCCACCACTGGGCACCAGAATGGCCCTGGGTCTTTCTCCCATCAGAGCTGGTGTCTCCACAGTGTGTTAGTATTTCATGGCGCTCTTCCAAAAAACAGCATCAAGTGGAAAATTAAGAAGTAGGAAAGATGCAGAAACAAATAAAAAAACTCTAACTGCAAACCCCAACCCCCTGCCCCAGCCACCCCCACCCTAACCCCCACCCGCCACTAGAAATGGAATCCAAGTTAAAATCCGTAGTGCGTGCTGGTGAAAGAGGTGCATTTCCAAAGAAGAGCAAACATTGCTGTGTTCAACCCGTGTAGCTGCTACCAAGAGACTGTGGTGATGCCCTCCTGTAAAAAACAGTGGGGTTATTTTGATATTCTTGCCTGGCAACTGATTTTCCCTCTGAGCTCTCTCCTATTCCATATACCTATATATTGCTTCTGGACAACATTAAGTTTAAAACCTGCTGTGTATGACAAGCCTCTGCTCCATTCCGGAACGTGGGGACTGGGGTACGTTGGTATGCTTTCTAAACCTTCTCTGAGATTTCCTTGGCATGGCTCAGCTGCTCACCTGAAGCTTTTGGGCTAGTCCCCACATCACCGAGGCTCTTCAGCATCCAGGCTAAAAAGGGAACAATCACTTGGTTTGTGCATATTTGTGTTGAATGAGGAAGGTTGGAATTTGATCAACTTGAAGGATATTGAGTCAGGAGATAAGATGCTTATTGACAAGCACAATTAACTTTATTTCTGTGGAGCACAATTAATTATAATCCAGTATAAAACAGTTTTAACCATTAACCACAAAGCCAAGGGCAGGACCTCCACAGCCAATCAAACAAAAGAAAAAACCAAAGCACTCCTACGGCCTCGGGCCACGTGATGTTCTAGAAACACTTCTGGAAATTTCAGAGGGGATTACATTTCTAGAGTGATTTTTTTTCACAAGTGTTGAGGCGGACAAATGCTGGCTGCAAGGGAAAAGAAGCAAGAGAAGGACAGCTCAGTGGCTGTCAGAAGTAGGTGTGCAACCCTGGAAAGAAAACATGTGCTGAATGGTTAGTGCCCTCCGACTTGCACGTAGAATCATAGGATAGTTTGGCTTGGGAGGGACATTTAAAGGCCATCTAGTCCAACTCCCCTGCAGTAAGCAAGGACATCTTCAACTAGAGCTTCAGCTAGACAGGTTGCTCAGGACATCTCAACTATGTCTTCAACTAGAGCAGGTCGCTCAGAACCCCGTCCAACCTGACCTGGCATGTTCACAGGAATGGGACATCTACCACCCCTCTGGACAAGCTGTGCCACTGCCTCACCACTCTCATCATAAAAAAATTTCATCCTTCTATCTAGCCTAAATTATCCTCTTTTAGTTTAAAACCATCACCCCTTGACCTGTTGCAAAAGGCCTTGCCGAAAAGACTGTCCTCATCTTCCTTACAGGACCCCCTTAAGTCTGAAAAGCTGCAACAAGGTCTCCCTGGAGCTTTCCTTCCTCCAGGCTGAACAACCCCAACTCTCTCAGCCTGTCCTCATAGCAGAGGTGCTCCAGCCCTCTGAAAATTTTTTGTGGCCCTCCTCTGGACCCTCGCCAACAGGTTCATGTCCTTCACGTGCTGAGGACTCCAGAGGTGGACACAGTAACTCCAGGTGAGGTCTCACCAGAGTGGAGCAGAGCAGCAGGATCACCTCCCTGCTGGCCACGCTGCTTTTGATGCAGCCCAGGAATGGTTGGCTTTCTGGGCTGCGAGAGCACATTCTTGGCTCCTGTCTAGCCTTTCACCCACCAGTTTCCCCAAGTCCTTTGCTGCTGGGCAAATCACATCATCCTCAGACTGCATGGATACTGGGGGCTGCCCCAACCCAGGCGCAGGACCTTGCATTTGGCCTTGTTGAACCTCATGAGGTTCATATGGGTCCACTTCTCCAGATCCCTCTCTAAAAAGTGGTGCTGGGGAAATCTGTGGTGATTCTTTGGTTCACTTTGGATAGAAAATGCTGTCACTTCACTGCAAATGTGAATTCTGATATTTTTGTCCTGTCTCTATTTTGGGTTGCGTCAACTTAAATCGGCACATTTGGCTTGTCACGCTGAGCTGAAATACTCTCTGTCAACTCGGTATTTATCTGCATTTATCTCTGGACATCCGCATGGAAGTTGAAGGTCACAGCCTCTCATCCTTGATTTCTACTGTAGGTCAAAGTCTCGGCCTGAGTCAAATTCACAGTACACCACAGTACCCTGACCTGCTTTCTTTGAACCCTGCAGCGATAAGATTACAGCATATCCTGGAATTGTTGTCCATCTGGAAAGTCAAATCCACGGGAGATATTCGGAGCCTGAAGCATTCAGACTGAAATCTCCTGTGAGGCTTCCCAGCTGTCAAGGAAGCTGATCAATGTTGGACCACTCTGGAACAACATGTTTTGACATTTCCAAAGCATATTTTAATTGCATGTTCTTTAATACACACAGAGAGAGACACACACACATATATCTATTAATTACTCTGGGCTCATTTGAGGCTGAAAACAAATGTGTAACTATTTAAATGTGTCTTCTAACCAGTTCTAGCTGGGTTGGATAACACAAAATGTGCTATCACCACACTGTTCGCTCCCCTCGTGTATAATTTCCGATAATTTCCAGGAAGACCTGGATAGGCTGGCAGTACGTTGACTAATGTGTGTGGTGAGGATACTGTTAGTGCTGCAGGGACACATTGCTGCCTCGTGTCCCACTTGGCGTCCACCAGGATCCCTGGGTCATGCCAAGGTGCTTTCCAGCTGGGTGGGTCCCAGCACAGATCATGCGTGGGCTTGGACCTCCCCAGGTGCAGGACTTTGCACTTCTTGTCAAACTCCATGAAATTCCTGTTGGCCCATTTCTCCGGCTTGTGTGAATGTATATCCATAGGTATATGTATACCCAGATGCTTTCTGGAGAACGGCCTCAGGAGTACGCTACAAGCTGCAAGCGGCAGCCAAAGCATCTCTCTTTCACTCCTGTTTCAGAAAATCAGATCAGATGTTTTGCGATATGGGATGACTGGTCATGTTTGTAGGTGTCACCACGTGGCAGTAGAGAAATTAGGAACCGGCAGGGACCAACCCCAACCCTGCCGCCTGG
>NW_010425230.1:0-4760 GCF_000710305.1 Buceros rhinoceros silvestris
AAGTAGGGACTTGGCAGTCAAGAAACTAGAACAAACTGGTTTCAAGAAGGCACCTGTGAAGATAAGAGAACATTATGGAGAAAGATGCTGACTATGCATGCCCAAGGAGAAAGGTTCAACTAAAGGACACTCAAGAATGACCCCGAAGACCAGCCATGAGGACCCTAACGGAGAAACTACATATGCGTAATGAACACGTACATATTATAATTAGTTGTCGGAAATATTATGAATATGTACAATCTTTCCAGGAAGTGTAACGCCTATGTATGTAGATGAACAGTATAAACAGCGATTATCCTGACTTGAGGTGTGCATGATGTGAGACACAAGAGTCTCCATGAACCCAGTGCTGCAATTATGAAGGCTTGCTCTCTAAAACTCGAAACCAAGTCTTAAGAGAGTTTCTTCAGTCACCAGCTTTTAGGGTATCAATCCCATGCCAGGGACAGCAAATTTAAGAACCCTTGATGTGAAGGGTATTAGGCTGGCTGAGGTAAGGCAGGAGTTCCTTCCGCTTTGTCAGGTTCTTCTCCAGAAGTGACAGATGCTCTCCTAAAGGTAAAATAGGGAGAATGCAGGGGGAGTTTTACTGGGACTTGTTGGGGCTGGTGTCCTACCTGCAGCCAGCTGACAGGGGGCTGGCAGAGGCTCTTGGAAAGGCGCTCCAGGGTAGGAATACCCCTGTAGCACGTCACCAGCCTTGCTTCCCTCACTTTGCATCCATACCTCCCGAGACAAGCGGAGCAGTACCCACTCCAGGTGCATTTGGGAGACTCAAGTCTACCCACAAGGTTTTCTTTTGATTTTGGTGTATACAATGCAAAAAGACAGAACACAGCCACTTTCAAGGATTTCTTTAAGCATATGCAAAACAGTAGTGTCCCTCAAGGTCCTTCACTGACCCTGCTGAGGTAACAGGTAACTGCTGTGTGCAAACACCCTGCCTCTGTCTGAAGGCAGCAGAACCACAGGGAGGAATATCATCTCTTCTCCTCTGAGGTGTTTGTACAATCGTGAACAAACTAATTCAGGCACCATATAGCACAGACCAAAGGCACAAGAGTTTTCTCTTTATTACTTGCTTTGCTCTGAGATTTTACATGGGTGAAGAGAAAAACTGAGGCAAGAAGCAGATGAGCAATCTATCAGGGAGCTCACAGGGCACAAGAGCAGCAGAGAACAAGGGAGACCAGGTGTCTTACCGCCTAGTCTCTACTCGCCTCCCAGGCCAGCTTTGCTCCTGCAACGGACAGCTTAGGCTGTGCAGGAGGGGCAGAGGTAAAAGCTGACGCACTAGAGCAACGATCAGCATTGCTGCTTAGTTCTGAGGAAGTTAATGTTGTGCTGACAGCTTTTTTTATAAACTAAATTGCCATTGAGTTTTGCAAACTAAACTACTTTAATAACATGCAGCCAACACAGATTTATTACAGCTGAGCAAAAAATTGCAACTTAACAGTATTTCCATCATGATTAAATGAACAAATAAGAGAGGAGCTCTTGTGGTAAGCAGTGGTGTGCTGTGATATACCTCGCAGAGGCCTTCCCTTCACACACACAAGCCATCAGAGCAGCCCAAAATCCAATTTCTAATACACCAGCTTAGCACAGCCTCCACACAGCAGTTCTGATACCTAGGCCTGGAAATACAAACCAGCACCTTGTCCCCACATCACTACAGGAGCTGCAAAGAGCCAGTAAGCACACCGAAGGAGGCAAAGGCAGGATAGTTTGAAGGAATGCTTACTGTCTCTGTGAGCCTGAGGCTCTCAGCAGGATTGACATCCCCCAGAGATGCGTTATAAAACACCAGTGTATTTCTTCCGCAGTCTAACTCAACCCTGACCACTTTGAGACATGCAGGAAAGACCTTTTTTGTGATCATTGTTTGATCTAGGAACACACAAAGGCAATTATTTTTCCCTTCCAAGTAGCACTCGAAGGAGGAACAAACAATTCCAAGCTTCCAGTTCCCTGCTTTGCTGATGTCCACTTCCCAGAAGTGACAACCCTCCGAGAAGCTCTGCTCACTCTGCACATGTGGGATACTACTGCTTTTAGGAGATTTGCACGTTGGTGTCCATTCATTTCCGTATATGAAAGATGGACTTCCGAATTCAAACGATAGACGTTGGTTAGGAGCAGGTAAGGGTAAAGGGTGGACAGTCTTACTGGATACAGGCCTACCCCTCCTGTGTGGTGGATGTGGATACACTAAAGCAGTCAGATGTTCATGAACTACGGAAAGAAAAAGAACCCACAGTATTATTAACAGGTCACTGTGCAGATTTGCATTCATCTCTGTTGCTGAAAGCTGGATTTCCAAATCCAAGCCATCCTAGTCAACCCAAGTCATCCCACCCAAGTCATCCAATTCAAGTCCAACTTAGCCAAATCACCAAAAGCATGTCACCTGAAACATACTCTGCACCTCTCTTAGCTGCTCCTATGTAATTATAAAAGGGGTAAATATCACATTTCAACAAATGCTGCTCTTGCACAATTTTTAAGTGTCTTCTTGCTTTTTGTTTCCAACTTCAGCAACGCTTAGATTTTAGTTTTCCATCATTGTCCTGCAGAGCTTCATTAGGCATTTTTAATAACTTCCCAGATTAACTTCCATGAACAAGAAATGTGTGAACAGCAGCACAGCCATTTTATAAACACTTATTTGCTTAGAATCATTTGAAGTCATTTTCTAGCACTCTCAAAGCTTCCTAGCACAGCCAATCACAAGGAGCTAATCCTATACTCAGGAATTTGCAGAATGTTTTTATTCACGCTATCTCTTGCACATCAAGCATTTCAACATGGTGGTATTTTCTGCTCTGCAGTTACTCCTTCAGGAAACCAAAACAGCAGCAGTGACTTGGACGACTAACGGGAATTGCTCAGATAACTAGGAAAACCTGATCTGAGCCTTCTAGCCAGGACAGACTATGGTTATATTGGACTGTGCTTACAGGGATGGTAAAGACTGAGCTCAGGAGGGGCCGTGAGCATGGTGTGCTTCGCAATGCACCCAAGGCTGTAAGGATGGCAGCCAATTAGGGGAGCACATCACACACTGTCACATACGCTCTGGACAGAGCTCTCCCACCCCAGCTGCCTCTCGGTCTTGACCCTAGGCTCAACATCATCAAGAAAGCAGTAACAAGGGACCCCTGATTTTTTTAATTCACTTGGACAAGCATCCCTGTGCGCAGCAGGATCGCAGCAGAAGATCCTCATCTTTTGTAGGGCTGATCTTAGAGAACACTTCAAAAGTATAGAATTATTTACATAAAAAGAGTAGGCTATTTACATTGTAAGACAAACTCCACCTGCTGCTGCCGTGATGAGTTCTCAACTTTCCCTGTGCTTTGAATTAAAGTGATGCTACAGACAGAATCCTCCCAGAAAACTCCTAGGACATCCACACCTCTCTGCTCAGAGCCCGTTGTAACAGGGTGTATGCAAGGCACGACCCAAAGCACTGAAGTCCAGGACAAGCACCCTGTTATGTCCACATATATGGGAACAGTCATACCATTAGTTATCTGTTCTTCTAGAGGTACTCGGTGTTTTATTACAGTCCTTCCTTAAATATGTTTTGTTAGCTTCTCCATCTGGCTTATTACGTAGTGAAATGATCACTTACCAGGAGGCGATTCGAATAAAGACTGCATGTCTGAGAGGAATTGCTGGAAAAGCCTTAGAGTAGTCTGTACTGTTAAGTCATCCAAAATAATGGGTGGCGGTGGTAGTTCTACATCATCAAGGTTAGGAGCTGGGTTGTGTTTCCTAAAGCATGCAGAAGAGCATCAGAAAATCACCTCCAAGCCCATCCCTGAGCCAAGTGCATTCTCCACTCCACACCTGATGGGAATTACAGAAAGCAGCTTCTACCCTCCCCTCCTCAGTTTTACAGGGACTCCTTCTCTAACCAGCCTTTTCCCAGAACCTCATCTCCTCAACATTGTTAGGATGAAGTTCACTCCACAGCCAACATCTGAGCCAGAAGACCTTGTCTCATCCACCTCAGCTCCAGCTTTTGCCAGCATCATGTTTGCAGTTACAGTCCTCAAGTCCTTGCAGCAGGAGCTAACAAGGTGTCACGGTCAGCCACTGGGATGCTGGGACAGCAAACAAGAAGGGCTGCGTTAGCACAGCCAAGGGGCAACTGCTGCACCTGAAATGCAGGGCTGGTGAAAGGCTGGGATGGGGGAGCCTGTGTGCACGCAGCAGTGGGCTACGACAGAGGAACAGCGCCAGGCAGGCACTGGGACAACAGCTCAGGAGAAAAGCCATGAACTCCTTGGACTCATGACTTCACTGCATGTTTGGCTCCTGCCACATTCGCTTCTTACAAGCGGAAGGCAATGCCAACCGCCGGATGGCTCCAGGTATCTAAAGCTCACGTGTCCTTTGCATGCCCACCCAGGCACCTAAATATTCCGGAATTGCCCTCAGAATGGCTCTTGAACAGGTGCAGAGGGTACAGAAGAAAGCCGTGTTGTACATGAAGAGTCACACGCGACCTCTGTTAACATTTTGGGGGATTCTCCAGGTCTCTGACGAAGGCAGGCTCAGAGCGTGCAGTCAGCGTGCCCAAGGGGCAGCCAGGATGAGCCCCGTGGTGTGCGCAGTGGGCTAGCAGACCGGCACCGCTGGACTATCAGTCACCCAAAGCAACGTGTAACGCAATAGCAGACCACCTTGGGAAGAGCTTACCTGGCTTCTATCGCTGCAAAAGCCTGTAGAAGACATTTTGAAGG
>NW_010425231.1:0-1193 GCF_000710305.1 Buceros rhinoceros silvestris
ATAAATAGGAGGCGTTACTTTTGGAGAGACCTATCTACTTTTATTATTTATTTTTATTATTATTTATATATTCATAATATTATTATTTATTTATTATATTGTTATTTATTATAAAAAATATTTTACAGAAAATACACCTGAGATAGAGTTCTGGTTTTTATACTGGGGATTTTCTCTGCATCTGCTGATACCCTGGAAGGGCAATGCTCATCTTCCACATTCAATGAGGTGCAATACAATACACTGAGTGAAAGAAACAGAAGGGTCAGCTCCACCGCTTCAGCAGACTCCAAATACATTTTGCAAATCTGCAGATTTTATATCACTGTACTGCTTATTCCACAGAACAATCTCCCTTCACATCTCAGAAAAATCCTTCTTTTAATAATCAAAAAACCTTCACAGTGTTTTCTGATGGTAGTAGCCAGGGGCACGGTGGAGGGAAATGGAGGAAGTCAACAGGAGTATTTTAACTCTTCCTCTCAGCTTATCCCTTTGTCAGACTTGCCCTGAACTGAGCCTATTTATCCACGATGGCAACCTGGCATTATTTTCCTTATCATGTTTCACAAAATAACTACATATTCATGGTTACACAACAGAAGAAGGAAGATCTAGTCTAGACCTGGGTGCATACCTAGTTGATGATTGGTAATGTCCGATCAAAATCTTTCCCCAAAGTACTTTTAAATATTTAGTGTTAAAAAGTCTGTTAAAATGGTAAATGTAATCCTTTTTGCATATTGCTGCTCTGTCTTTCAGAGCTGTTAAGGGTCGAGGGACCGATATACCTCGATGTACCTTAACGGAATCCCTCCGTCCTGATAGGAAGGGATTTAATAGGGAAAGGAAGAAAGTCACACCTCGGTCTATTCGGATAGCTGAAACAAACTTTAATATATAGATATATATATTGCCACACAACTATATGCCCTGTAACACTGTTCTGCCCCATGCATGTTCTCTTCTTCAGCGTCTCTTTTCCTGATAAACCCTAAAAGCAGGAAAGTAGTGTCAGGTATCTGATATTTGACAGTGGAGAACACATAAATCACTAATTACAGTCAGGAATATTTCACATGCGTTCTCCCCCTTTGTTTGCGTGAACCACAGAGTGCATTTGAACGAAGGTCTCTGCGTGTAGTTAGCCTAAATATTGAATCATAGTCTCTCCTGATAACATTTCTTTCCCT
>NW_010425231.1:1305-7118 GCF_000710305.1 Buceros rhinoceros silvestris
ACTTTTCCACATCTCTCAACAAACTCGGATAATTTTGTAAACTTCTGTTGGCTTTCTGTAAGTTTATTACTTGTTTTAAGCTTCTACTTTCAGTTACAGAGTCTTCCTGGACCAGAGCTTTGCCAATTGCGGCTGTGAATTGGTGACCTGCTATTTCATTCCGCAAACATGACAAAACATAAAACTGTCATATATTCCACACTGGGACCTCAGCAGTCTTCATTAGAAAGAATCAGGTCTTTACAGAAAAAATTAGCAATCTAACTCACAAAAAGTGGAATAAACACACAGTGAGTGCTTCATACCTATCTGCTGCTTTACAGTTTTTCTGTCCAGTTTTGAGGAAAGACACATTTTTCTGGCTACAGAATGCTGTCAAGGCATTAGGGATAATCTCTTCTTTAGATTTAACCACACCACCATTTCTATCTGCGAGCTGCAGAACACCGCTGGACTAAGCAACTTGGAGTTACCGATGCCTTGCAGACAATCCAGCCTGTGCAAAGTTCAGGTACACATTTGCCAAACTAGAATGGAGCATTTGGACCCGCTCTAGGTGTTTGTGAATGGCTTACAAGATGAAAACACAGCGGAGAACCGTCCCACTTTGCTTATCTGCAATAATTAATTTTTAATTAATTATTTTTCATCCATTAATAATCGATGAAAGCAATTCCTTCTGTATAATACATAGGACCAGACGCTGGTATCGCTACCCATTTGTGTGTACTCTGATGGAAAGCCCTACCTTTACACTCCTCTCTGTTGAACCCATTTCTTAATGGTGATAAAAATATCCAGGGCCTCTGAGACCTTTACCTACATACATTGTATTTCAGATAATATCGATCAAAAATGCAGTGTATGTTGTGCCAGGATCGAATAAACTGAATCGTTACTGTAAATGCTTAGCAAGGCATGAACATCTTTAATCTTATAATTTTCTTACATTACTAAGAAAGAAAAAACGGAAATAAAATGATTGATTTGACTAGCGTTTCTGATTTCTGAGGTAACGTGTTCCATTTGGGTTTAGTAAATTTGATTGTACAGATTCGATTGCAGAAAATTCCTATTGTAAAACTACTAATAATGGTGAAAAAATTCCTAGAGTCTAAAATGTAGGAATAATAATCAGTGTGCCATTGTTACTGATACTATTGTCTTTTAAGTTTTCCTTAGGATATTCTTGAACCTTCACTCTGAGAAGCAAACAGCTTTGTAGATATGAATTCTATTACTGCTGTACTGTTTCTAATATATTTTTCAGCAGCAAAATGTCTTTGTACCACTAAACAACACCTACTTGGAAGTGAAAAGGGAACAAAAGCTCATAAAACTGCAATAAAATATTTATTTCTCTTCAGCAATAGGATTAATTTTATCACTCTAGATTTATGACCCTGGAAATTCTTTGCTGGTTATTTAATATATCAAAATAGCAGAACAAGGAGTCTGAGTCAGGAAATGCTTTGTGAAACTTGTGATTTACTGAGGATAAGAGATTTAGTTTTTTTCACTGGACTTAATAAAACTGCAGCAAAATTGAATTAACTTGGTGTAAAACTTAATTGCCTGACAAAAATTTGATAGTGATACTGTGTTAGAGTTTGCGTATAACATACCTCAGAGCTGGTCTTTTTTCTGGTCTGATTAGGGAACAGGCTCTGCTTTGTAAAAAGGGCAACTTTCCTTTGCTTATGGTTTTTATAAAGGGGGAAACATGTTTAAGTACATTTGCATTTAATTTTTCTCAGTTGCTTTTCAGAGCTGATGTTTGGAAAAAATCCCATGTATATGATAAAACATAGATTTGAATTAATTTTTGTAAGTTTCTTCTGGAATTTCAGAAGTCATCTTCACTTTAAATCAAAACAACTAAATGGGTTTTCTTGTAAAAAACACATCAAGCAAATCAGAAGAATTTTATTTGATATGAGCATTTATTTCTATTTAGGTTATAAGTTCATAGTCAAGCCTGAACATAAAATACCATATTCTCATACATTATCCTTATTTGATCTTTAAGTATTTTACTAAAATTAACATTTTCACGATGAAAAGACAGGGGTTTTTTTAATGTGACACCATGAAAAGCATCAAAACTATTGATTATAGTATTTTTCCTTACAGGTTATCAATTTTTTTTTTAAATACTAAAATAACCCAGAAGAAAAAAAAAACTTAGAAAGAAACAAGGAAGTCAGTAGCTTTCAATCTTTCTGTTTTTCATTTAGAGCTGTCTCTATATAAATTACTTTTTTCTTCAGGTTAATTATAGACTTTCCATAGCAACAGCACATAAGTAGTACTGAGAGCATATATGGGACTAAAAACTAGTCTACTAGTGCTGGAGGTTTTGGGGTGCTGCTACCCATCTCTAACTCTATGCTCAGAGATTATACCGGTGCTAGAAAGCCACACTAGGTGATATGCAGAGAGTTAAATTCTGGTCCAGATTAAGTCACTGTAAATGAGCCTTTATATAACAAAACTGCCTCAAAAAGTCACAATCACAGTATCTCAAAAAGACATAGGTAGTTACAGAGTTTTTCTGTTACAAAATACACTGAGTCCTGTCCTGGTTTGAGCTGGCACAACACTCACTCTGTTCAGTGATGTCACTCTCCAGCCCGGTCTCTGCTCAGTGGCGGCGCTGTCTGAAGGTAACGGCACATTTCTGCAGACAGTGGCTGCTCCCAGCAGTGGTAACGCTGGATGGTCACAGTCACTGCCAGGGGCTGGGGTGCAGAAAGGCTCTGGCTGACACTCGCTGCTGTGCAGACCAAGGTCACTGCTCCATCCTGCGTCCCACGGTGGGGTGCAGGGAGTGAGAGGCTGCACCTGCGGGGAGGAGCGGACAGGACAGGGGACCCTGCACTGACCAGCAAGGGGTTCCACCCCACAGACGTCATGTTCGGTGTAAAGCTGAGGGGTCACGAGGGTCAAGCTCTCTGCCTCAGTGGTGGGCATCTGAGGAGGGCTCTGTCTGTTCTTTGATCCCAGTTGCGCATTCCTGAGTCCAATTCTTGAATCTGGTTCCGAGGGATCACAAGGGTCAAACTTTGTCTTCTTTCAATGGTTGATGTCCGAGAAAGACTCTGTCTGTTCTGCCTTCAATCCCAGTCTGTGCATCCCTGAATCCAGTTCTGGAATCTAGCTTCTGCATCTGGTTCCCATCTGATGCTGAGTCCAGCCTGGGCCTTCCCCAGTGTCTGCCCACAGCATCAGTGGTGACGGTGACATGGCTTCAATCAGGTGGGTTGGGGATTGGCTTTGTATATATTTGTATATACTTCATTTCCAATCCATAAGTCTCTCTCCATTCCTTTTCTCTCCCCCATTTGGGGAAGGATGTGGGGAATAATAGAAAGCATTTGTCATTCAGATAGTGGCTGGCCCAGTCCTAACCTGTGACATCGCAATGCAGTTTTGGGATGTCAGCTTTCCTCCCAAACAGCAGTCCCACAGGAAACACTTTAAATACAGTTATTTTTATGACTTTAATAAGCTGGATCTGTGCTGATTATTCAGAGAACTGAGATGCAGCTGCAACACAGGAGGAGAACTGCTGTGTAATTGAGTAGAACTAAATTTTAAGACAGCTATAATATTTTAGAAGTGAAGCCTTGGAAGTTAGAAATGGCAAATCACATGTGAAGACTAAAACACATTTCTAGAGTACAGTAATTCTCTACCTCCTAAATATTGTATCTACTGTCATACATTGTCAAATGATTTGGACCTTTTAAGAGCTTATCATAAGAAAATGCTGATAATGTTTTAGTCAGTTCTTCCTTTTGACGTTTTGGAGGAATGATACTGCTTTATATATTTTTAATATGATTTAAAGCATTTGCAGGTCAAGGTTTGCTAAAATGATAGATTATTTATGACATATTTATTTGTATATATGCATATAATTGGTACATTAAAATGAAAGAATTAGAAGCGTGCAGCCACAGGGTGCTAGATCAGTAGGAGCCTTGAACGCTTTGTTGTTCCCGTACATAGTTATTGAGAAAGCATGCTTCATTAGCATAAAATGTATTAGTAACAATTAAACAAAGGTGAGGTCAACAAATTAACCTTTTTTAATTTAAATTTGACTTTTTAATTTTAGAGAGCCATCAGCCCTGTGAAAATGACATTTGATTTAAATAGCGTATTCTGATATTGTTGCAACAACTCTCTCCTTTGCATGCCAAACATAATATTAGGACAGTATAAAAGTGTCTAACTTCATCATGAGTGGAGTCAAACTGGTGGGAAAATAACCACCTTAGTCTTAATTTTTAAGCAAATTCAAAGCTAATAAATTCTGAGAATCTGTGCTATTATAACTCAGATTTTATTAAGTGACTCTTCTTGTTGAAATTTTTGTTGAGTGAAATGAAAAATAGGAATTGAAGTACTTCTTTTTCTCCTAAGATTGTATTATGTATATCAACAGCAAAATTAAGAGCCCATTAAATATTCTTCATTGATCATAAGATGCTTCATAATGTCTTTCCTGTATTGTGAAGAAATTTCTTGAAGGTTAGCAAGTAAAGAGTACCAAACACTTAAGATTCTTAACTCATGTCCTGAAACACAGGGTCATTCAATGGTATGTAGATGAAAGCCCATGGTTTGACTCCAACAAAAGCATAGTTTACAATATACACACCACTCGTCCTTGTGTGGATGACTGGAAATAAGATAAACAGGAGAGAAAGCAATCGATTCCATAAAAATAATCCTCAAAAATAGTGCTTAAAATTCTCCCGTAAAAAGGGAAATGCTTGGGTAGGATCACCAATAAAGATGTCCCTAGCAAGGAAAGAAGTCAACAGAAGAAATTTCTGTATCAGATGTATGGACAAAACTTACAAAGAGATTTCATGGCTCTTTTTTCAATAGACTTTCTCCAGCAGTTACTTCAAAGCAGAAGTCATTATAGAGAATTCTAAGCACAAGGTGTTCAGAAAGCAGGTTTGGCGTTCCTGGTCCTCAACCAGCAAAATGGAAGTGCAGATACATGACAAACCTGATGGAGTCACTAAGGCATGGAGAGCTCCTGACAGTGGTGCTATTGGTCAAGAGTCCTACCGAAATATGTGTGTACCAAAACAGCTTTTCCACAAAATGAACACATTCCTTCAGTTTTCTCAGGTGTATTTTACCTGGAATCAAGTGACTCCACATCAGAGTATCACAGTATTTTCAAATTAAATGCTATTTTTTTTTTATGTCATCTGGACAGTCACAACCTGGCTGAAGTGGTATTTTAGGAACTATAATGTCTACCTTCTTCTCTATAACCTAAACTCGTTGGTCATTCTGCATGACTCATTATAAAACACCATGTCCCTCTGGCTGAACCGTTGCATTGCCACTTTAATTAGACACTGTAGCTACTCAAAGAGACACTGAAACGGGATCATTTAACATTTGAAAATCTAGTTATAATTCTGCAGATACTTTCCAGCATTTTCATACCTCTCTTGATTAAAAAATACCTGCCTGCATATGTACTTGAATTTCTCATGGACTAGGTAATCCAATATCAAAAAGAAATACAGGTTAGAATAACGTAGGGTAGCAGTACAAATAGTAAGGTAACGTTCACGAGCATTTAGCCATAGCATTTCTCTGTGATGGAAAATTAACCTGAATTATCTCAAAATTCTCAAAACATTGAAAAAGTTAAATATAAACATTAGGATGATAGATTAGGTAATAGAAAGGTTCTTTTTGTCACCAATTTCTCAACAGCAGAGAATAAGTATAAAATCTGTCTGTTCATAACTTATTACTTCATTATTTCAATC
>NW_010425231.1:7415-8112 GCF_000710305.1 Buceros rhinoceros silvestris
CGGTCGGGTCATAACTTATTACTGCATTATTTCAATCACTTCTGTGACGATTCTCATCTCTTTAAAGAATAACTCTTCTGTGTTTATTTTGTCTATTTTTTTTTTAAATCATTTGCAGCAGGAAGGTGACCAGGAGTATCAATACGAATAAGTGTTCATATTAAGAACTTGAGGGGTTTTTCGAAGTGGAGCCAAATAAAACATTGGTGCAGAATTACCCTTGAAGAATTAAGATTTCTGAAGTCAAACAATCGATTTTTCTATTGAAATCTCAATTATAACTCTCACTTTAACTTTAAAATTGTCTTAATTTGTCAAATATTTGCTCTCTTTTATTCCAACATAATACATAATACAAAGTCATCATTATCCTGCTTTAAGTCGAATAGGAATTCCAAAATAAGCCCCAGTGGAGACAACTGGATCAGCAGTTTATGAGTTACAAATATTGCAGTTTAAAGTGGTTATAATAAAGAATACAGGTTTTGGATATTCATATCTTTTTAATTTTTGGTCTGAAATAACTTTATAAAACTCTATTTCTGCATGACAGTAAAGACAAAACCTAGAAAGAGAGACAGTCTGATTTTGTCGTGTGACTCAGAAAATCTTTTGACCTAGCAATGTTTTAAATATTTCCTTATGAACTAGAATTTATTATTGCAGTAGTATTACAGTAGTGGGATAGTGTTAAAGA
>NW_010425232.1:0-13746 GCF_000710305.1 Buceros rhinoceros silvestris
CCCTTTCCCTTTCCCTTTCCCTTTCCCTTTCGAGTCAGCCATAAAGGCATCTGCAAAATCAGCATTTTCAAATGAAGACACCAACACTGAATGTTTTAGTGTGCAGACGTGTACCAGCACCCATTATACCCATAAAGCACCTCCAACAATAAGAACAGGCACTTTTTTCCAAAGCAGCCCTATACAGGTTTCCCTAAGTTTTCCCTAAGTTCCCTAAAGACTTGCTGTGGCAGCTGAGAGAGAGAAGGAAAAGACAGCTTGAGGTGCTAGATACATACAGCCACTGGGGCTGAGTGAAAATGAGTTACACTCCAGGACTGGTTGCCCTGCATATCTAAGGCTTGCTTGAAACAAGCAGTACAAAATCCTGGGATCACCTTCAGGACTTGTTAAGGGAGCTCTTACGGACTCCATGAAATCCAGCACGTAACATGTTAGTAAAAACTTCTATGTTTCAAGCGTCATATGGCCAGTGCCTTCTAGGATCGGATGCTTTGGAAGTGCTCGTTACGTTGGAAAACTTGGAATATTTGTCACTGATTCTTCTAAGCGTAGGCTGAGCCCTTTTCACCTAAAGAAACTGGCCACAGGATGTTAGAAAATAGAAAACCGTCTTCCAGGATGTTCTCAAAGAACTGTTCTCCAAATTGTGCTTCAAAGGATTCAAGGTTTGCATTACTAAAATATGAAATGCTGTTCTAAACACCAACAAATCAATCTCTAGCACTGAGCCAGCCGAGACTTTTCCCTAATCTATGTCCTAACCAAGCCTCCCAATGGGGGGGCACGTCTTACAAGGCTTCAGTAGGTCCACTACCTCAGTACTCCCTGCACTAAAATGATCACTGAGGAGTGAGTCCAGGTACTGGTTACGTATCTGGAGAGGGGATCTTCCCCCAGCTATCTGCCTCATAATGGATTTCAGTCTGTCACCCCTGAGCTTAGGGCAGATTTGACAATGGCTGTAATGCAAAGAGCATTCTGCCCTGCAACGAACCCTAACAACACTCCTGTGACAAGAGGGACCAGCCATAGCAGCGCAGAGACTCAGGTAATGCACAAGCACCCACGTGAGGTATACACTGGGGCTTAGACAGGACAGAGAGGATGGACAGCTGTCCGCTCTGGCTTCTTCACACCATGTGAGAGGCTTTTATGAAAGAGGTGCTTTAGTCACAAACAAGACATCGCATTCAAGAAAGGTTGTCTGGATAAAGTTCTGCAGCTCACTTTTCACTGGAGATCACTCTGAATCTACCTAATGGTCTGTTCCAGCTGCAGAAATATCTGAATTCACAAAACTTGTTTGAATATTTCAAAGTTGCAATATAGCAAATTAATAAAAGCCATGTAAAACTCAGAGCAACTCCAAAAAGTTCAACGGGAATTTGTGTTGAATTTATCCTTCTAACTTGGAAACAAGATGTGTTCTTCTGTGAAAGGGCTGTTTTGAGCTTGATTCTTTTTGACAGCAATTCTTAACCTGGACTTCACTGATGTGAATCATCCAGTGCACTAGAGAAAATGCAAAATCTTGTAATAATTCATTATCTGCCTCATTTCAGTAAACAAAACACAAAATTCCAGCTTACTTAAGTTTGAATACCACAGTCGTTCCATACAAAATACGGATTTGATTGGCATACTCACACATTTTATTTGCATAAGGCTGTGTGCTCAGAAAGTGCCCAGTACAAGGACTGCCCCAGAAAGCTGAAAGGCTGCTCTTGGCTAAAACAACTTCCAAGCTGCTGCACAACCCTGCAAATGGTTCGCTGACTGTTGGTTTCACAGAAAAAATGGCTCATAAAAACTGTAAAATCTGTCATGCACTCTGCAGGCATTTTAATCTAACGACTATTTTCACTCATATAGAAGGTGCCAGGAAAATCTATTCCTCAGTTGACAAGAAGCAACAGATCCTGACAAGACACAGAATTCTGGCACAAGAGACTAATGTATCTTTCAGTATGCTTTTCATGAATGCTCTGTGATATCTTCAAACAAAGTTGTTCACTGAGAGATGCTGAGGTATGTTTTGATTTCTGATGTGTCCTTGTAGGTAGAAAAGCAAGCATCTTTCTGACAACTGAAGGGACTGACAGTGGGAGAATCAGATGAAAAGAATTAGGATAAAGCAAAATACAAAAGGAACAAAGATCTGAAGAAAGTGAAAACCAAACCACACCAAAAGTCAATCCTTACTTTCCTTGTGCTTGTTTTGTAGATTGTAAACTTTAATGTTAATGACGGATCATGTGGCATTTCTAGCAACATATTTGAAGAAAGTTCAAGGGAAAACAGTCAAGAGAGACTTTTGCTCACCTTGACTTCTAGACAAACGCCAAAAAGCGCTACAGCAGGATAGCATTCTACTTAGTAGTACACACTCACCTTATAATGAATAGTCATTTATTCTTGTACCCTGTGCATCTTTCTCGTCCTGAAGATTATTCCCAGCCTGTCGGAGAAAGGAGCCACCTTCTTGCAGACAGCTGCATGTCTTCCAGGAAGACCAAAGCAGCTATAAAAAAAGCTCTCCACCAGGCTGACAGATCTAAAAGCTGCTGGGGTTACATATGCAGCCAAAGGAAGGGGATGATGATTTCCACTCCTCAGCATCCCTGCCTTGCAGACTCAGGAAAGCACCTCTCCAGGGAGGGAAACCTTACAATGAAGTCATAGAGTAACTGTGCAAAGTTAGGAAGAGCAGCCCATCAGAAAGCCCATGCTCTCACATTCCTCATACTAAGAATACTTTCCAAATCTGCTCTCTCCTCACAATCTTTGCCCGTACCTTCATCATCTCTTTTGTTCTGGTCATCAATCTGCCTATTAGGATAGGATTCTGATTAGAATCTCAATCAGAAACCAATCCTGTCAGAGGTTCTTAAAAGAAGTTGCTTTGAGCAATGCAAACGTGAGTAGAAAGAAAACCAACTCTGAAGCAAATCATATATACCTGCACTTACATTTTAGCGAACATTACAGGTAGACTGGCAAGTTGGAGAGCTGTGAGATTTAGAAGAACAGTAATAAATTCTATTATGTTCTCAAACAGAACAGAATTATTGTCCTACAGTATTTCTCAACCCAGAAAATCCCATAGTAAATGCAAAGCCTCAGAGAAACCAGGCACCTAGACACTGTACGTTCTTGGGCCCCTCTCTACTGTGTTTGAAACAAACAGTCACAATGCATTGATTTTGAAAGGTGTTAACAGCCAGCCCTTTCTCTGACAGCTTCATTAATTATGGAAGTGCTCTGGATAGGTATTTGGGGTTAGAAATAGGCAAATAATTTCCCAGCAGTAAATGTGTATAAGAAACAAGAGGCTGCAGTCAGATCCTTTGCCACAGCTGTCTGTCCACAAGCTGGGGCTCTCCCTCCACCAGACTGGTGGCAACTCCACAAGCCTCCCAAGCACATACCAGAAAAGAGAACAGTTTATTGTTCTTCTGTTGTGCTCAAGCTACTGTTCTCTTAAGGATGATTTTGATAATCATTCAGATGTCTCCTCTCCTTGCCATTAGAGAGTGCATCCTCCTGTGTGCCTGGACTCTTCCTTTCCTTCATAAACGAAGCTCCAATAGTTTCATCAGTTACAACAACTTACAAGTTTTTCTTTTATTATTATTAATTACTTTTTGCAGCAGTCTCTCTAATATTCTCTCTCTCTTTTATAGTGGCATGGCACTCAGATGTATTTTAAGCATCTGTTTAATCCCCCTCCTACTCCCATATACATGAAAACATTTTATCACATTTTTGAATGACTAATGCTTCAATATTCCTAGTCTGCTACCTGCTGAGAAGAAGAAGAAAGGCTGAGTAATTGTGTTTCAGAGACAGCAGCTCTACAGATGACTGCATTTATTTATTACTAAAATATATTTTAAAGTGCTGCGCTCCTGCAATGGAGCTGTAACTTAATAAATGTTTAGTTCTAAGAGAAAACTGTTTTCTTTGGCTATGAAAAATTCTGTCAATAGTTCAAGAAAGAAAAGACTTACCAAGAAAAGAGGAGGTGAGTATTCAACTAGCAGTTACTGAAATGCACCTGGGTTTTCTCAGACAAAGCTGAGATAGGCATGTCACAAACCAAAGCAGAAGTCAGGATAAAAGACTTCATATGCAGACGATGAGATCCTGACCCTAGCCAAAGGACTAACTGCAGACAGGTCACTCTGTGCTTTCGTTTCCCCATCTGTAAAACTGAAATACAGTTCTCCTTATAACCCACAAGCTACAGCAGTTATCCTAGCATCAAGAAGACCTGGCAAACAAGATAAAAGTTATATGGAACCATCAGACACAAACATGTCTTAAAAAGCCAAGATGCCATCTGTAGTTAACAGAATTGCTGGGGCTGGCATGCGCCTCATCTAGTCTAATCCCCTGGCTCAAAGTACACTCAGCTAGAGCAGGTTTTCCAAGTCCACATCCAGTTGGGTTTTAAAAATCTTCAGCGACAGAGCCTCCACAACCTATCTGCATCACTTGCCCTGGTGTTCAATCACCATTAAAGGAAGAAAGCCTTTTATTGTTAAATGCCATTTCCTGTTTCAGGTTGTGCCCACTGCCTCTCATTCTTTCACTGGGTACCACAGAGAAGATTATCTTGCACTGTGGAGACCAGCACAGCTCTCCAACACAGTGCAGCACCAGTACTGAGCAGATGGGAAGGATGACTTCTGCTGTCTGCCTCCCAATCCTCCTCCTGATGCAGTCCACAGGGTTGTTTGCCTTCTTTGCCACAATAGCACATTGCTGTATCATGTTTAACTTGTCCAGGTCCCTTCTCCTTCACAAAAAGGAGATCAGTAGTCATGCCAAATAGTCCCAATCGCTTTTATGGGAATCCATGAACCCAAGTCACGAGCTACTAAATGTGGCATGGCAGAGAAGGATCTAGCTGTGCTGATTTCCCAAAAATGGCTTGAGAGCTTTCCCTGTCACTTCCTTCATTACATGCTCATGTAATTATAATACTTAGGCAACTTCACTGCTCTTTTGTTGATTAGTGTTCCTGTTCACATCACACTGGGCCCTTTGCTCAGTCCTGGTCCTTCTCAGGTCCTTCCAACCTGCTCCTTCCCGTCCTCACGTGACTGCTGGTCATTATGTCTCCCCTCCACTATTAGTTTAATCTCTCCTCTACTGATTGGCCAGCCTGTCGGCAAAGATGCTTTTGCTCCATTTGGTCAGGTTTCTCCCCTTCCAAACAGTCTTGGCCCTCAGAGAGGGTGCCATGGTCACAGAAGCCAAACCCTGCTGCTGACATCAGCTGTGCAACCAACTGTTGTTGATCTATAGGATCCATCTAGTTCCTCTTTAGACCCTCCTCCTTCTCACTGGCAGTATCAAGGACTGACTGGCCTCCCATGCACTCGACCATTGCACCCAGAGTCATGTAGTCATGCTTGTTATTTCCCAGTTCATTCCCGGCTGTGTCATTTGTGCACAGGTGGAAGAGCAGCAGGGAGTAAAAACAAGTCTTTCTATAACATCCTACCCCTGAGCCTCTAGCAAGCAGCAAAATTTTCCAGACAGCAGGTTGGGCTGGCAGATGGGGGCCTTCATTCTCCAGAAGTAGGGAGGCTCCCAACGCTATCACTCACATTTCCTCTTGCCACATGGTTCAGTTCAGATTGACTCAAGTGCTTCACTAGACAGAGCCTTCATTCAGGGAGCTGCCACGGCACTGAACCTATTTCATGTGAAGCAGGGGCCTTTCATCCAGGGCCGGAACTCACCAGATTCCAGCTTTCACCGTCATGGGAGTTTCCACTTTCCAACCTGATACACAGAGACTCTGCCTGCCCCCCTGCTGCAGTTGATAGTTCAGGCTTCAGAAGCTGCAGGGTCTCAGAGAGAACCTGGTTGATCTCCTTCTTGCCACCTCTGATGCTGTGTAGTCTGCTGACCTGCCCCCACAGCTCATTCAGTTGGTGACACAGATCCTCAATGCGAACAACCCTCCTACTAGCCATAAGGCCACCTCCCATTGCCCCAGGTGCCTCCGCAGCCTGAGACCTGCAAAGCTGCATCCTCCTTCTGCAGCTCCATGTGCCACCCAAGGCCTTCACTCTTACAGGGAAAATTGCTCCGGTGGCTGATGGGGACCAGACCCTGTGACACATTGCCTTTGTAACTGAGGACATGGGTGCTGGTATGAGCAGAGTTCCCAGATCCCTTCTATGCAAACTGCAGTACAAACAACGGCCTCTGAGAGATGTGCTCTGGGCCAGGACTTACAGAGGCTTCTGCCTAGTACCTACCTGCTGGAAGAGTGCTTGACCTTCCTTTATCAGGACTCAAGATCTACAAGCTTGTATCCCCCTTCGATCAGAAGCGGCTGGCAGATCTCCTTAGCAGTCATAGGCTCATCTAGCTGTCTTCACTGGCACCCTAATGTTCTTCCAAGGGTTCCCACGACTCCCCTGACCATCCCAGAAGAAGTTCCCAGAAAATCAGGGGAGTCAATAAGCAGAGCACAGAAACTGTTGTACAAATGGCTGTGTCTGGCATAGAGGCACAGGTGAACAAGGAAAGATTGAAGTCTTTTCAAGCACTAGATGTAGGAGACTTTAAATGGAGCTATTGGGTGACATAAAAAATCCCAGAATCATAGGTAAGCTGTAAAACTCCCTGACATAGGAATTACGGATGCTAGCAATTTTATGAGTGCTCAAAAAGCAACTGTAAAGAAACCTGGAAGAAAAATCTATCATATGCTGTTATAGACAGTGACATTCCCTCTGACCAGGGGAAGTACCAAGACCATGCCAGAGATAGTCACCATAAACCAGTCCTATTTATAGCCTTTCCCGGCTGTCTCCTGCTTACCACAAATTTTCAGAGCCGTCCTCCCAAGACAGACTTTTGGTCTGGCTCACAACTGCCTTACACTCTATCGGTGCAAGATGTCATTCTCCTGGCTCCCTTGGGTTGGGGACAACGCAGCTCTTTGCCTCGCTCTTTTAAATCTCTTAATAGCTGTGAAGCACAAGTGAAAATACTGCAGGAAACCAGTACAGTATTGCAGGTACCCCATTCCCTCTGCGTTGGTGCAGACAGACAGTGGCTCCCTGCTGTCCTGCCTTTGCTTTACAATGCCTGAGTGTGGGAACGCCGCACGTGATTTTGCGTTACTGGTGTCTCTAGCTTCACTAGATCTGGTGGCTGATGTTACTCTACTTTCTAATCTAAACCCTCCTGGAGCAGGGCATGCTGAAAAGCAAAATCTGCAAATATAATTTCGAAACAAAAAATATTTCACTGGGAGGTATCTTTCCACTTCAAAGCTTCCAGGCTACATGCTTCTTCTGAAATGTTATGTCTTCCAGATCTTTCTCTGAATACAAGACTCTTTGTTGGTATCTCCAAGTCGCTAATCTGTCTCAGACCATACAATCTTGGAAAGACACAGACGCTGCAAGCCCAGCTGCCCAGTTTGCTTTCCCTGTTGACACCCAGAAACCAAGCCTCCAGACTTGCAGAGGGGCCATCTTCTAGGAGCACCACCTGTGCCAACAAACCCAAAGTGCAGCTCTCTAACCTTCCTGTTAGTCTTCAACATCTTGCAGAAGTCTTAAAGGTGATAACGCTTTGGCAGGCACAGACTTGGGTAGATTTCTGGGGTTTGTATCAAGCTGTGACACAACAGTGAATCTTAAAAATCCAGGATCTTTAGTTGCCTCCTAAGTGAGCTAGTGAGATAGCGTGCTATCTACTGCCAGAGTTTCAGTGAATGTACCAAATTAAAAATTACTCTAAAAAACTCAGTACCAAACAAAGTTTTCTGAAGAAAATTTCCTGGTGTCTTTAGGTATATTGTGTTCCAATACCCTTGTGCTGGACTGCTTTGCCCCTCTGTCACATAGTCCCTCAGTATCAAGTCAGTCAGAATTTATAATTTCAAAACCATCTGTAGAAGATGGAAAATCAAATCTAGTCTCACTGTACCAACATTAACCTTATCACCTTCTCAGATGCTTGTTCTGTTGCCTATTTCTTCCAGCTATAAAGGTTTTCCCTCTAAGCTGACAACCCTGGAGGCAGTTGGACCTCTGAATCTTTGTCATTAATGGAAAGGGATTAAAACTCGTAAAACTTGCCTGTGCTTCCAGACCAATGTTATTTAACAGAGTAGTGCATGTTTACAGTCATTAGACATCGATGAATCAGCAGTTAGTGCCAAAACCCCCTATCTGTTGACATCAAGCTTGCAGGACTCTTAGATCAACCATGAGAATCAAACAAAGAAGTAATGTTTTAAATTAATCAGAAAACTACCAATGATATTTTACTTTCCCTAAATGGACATAGTTTTATCAATATGTATAATGCATATAAAGCCATTTTATTTGCCTCCAACATTTTCCCAACTGAACAGGAAGCTTTTAAAAAAAAACCCAAACATTATCACTTTGAATCTCATCTGCTGCTTGCAAGTCATGTCGTGTCTGAGCCAATCCTTTCATACAACTCTTTATCACTCATAGGCAGTCATATTAAAAAATTAATAATAGCCACTTAATTTCTGAGAATTTGTAATTGCCTTGATACATAATTGTGAATGCAGGGTAGGGAAGAAGGAAAAACTTGGTGTTTCAAAACTTTAATAAAATCCCTAGGTTCTGGTGTTCTTTTGTCCCCTTCACTTAGAGATACCATTCTCTCTTCAATGTTAGACCTGTCAAAACAAGTAGAAATACTAATTCAATAATAGACAAGAATACTAATTCAGTAATTGTCTGAACCTGGATATAACATTACTGATGTGCTCAAGATTCTCTTTTAACAACACAACGGGCAGTTTAACCTTCTTCAGAGCATTACTAAACCCAGTAGCAGTAACCCCTCCTGCACAGTACCAGAAGCAATTAAGATGCATGTGTGCTTTTTGTAAGAAGCTAAATACTGGACAGTATGAAGAAAAGTCCAGTGGAAATTACTTCAGGGTGCAGATGTTAGGAAAAAGCAGCACAGTGACAGAGCTCATTGATATACAAAACAGACGAAGGTGGTGAGGCTCAGAATTGCAAGCTTTGTCTAACATGGGTTCTACAACAAGCAGTGTGGACAGGGAAATGAACACACCGACAACTGGCAATCAACCCACATTTTGACACTGGGTATGCACATACCTAGGTAAAATTATTGCAAGAAAAGGGGCTGGGCAGACAAAACTGGTCTTAAGGTACTAACTGCATGCAGCTCTAAAATTCAGGAGGAATTTTTACATTATTCATTCCCTTACTGCTTTCTGTTACCCACCCTATTTTTCGTTGCATCCTACCTTCTCTTTTCACTGCCATTGGGCCTAGATTCCTCATCCTTCATGTCAGGTTACATCACCTGATTAGAAATAATAGGACAAGTGTTCTTCCTATGAGGATAGTAAAAAACCAAGCAGGTTGTCTAATACGATAATAGAAAAACTCAACCGGACAGGGCCCAGAGGAATTTAATGCAGCTGCCACTATTCTGAGCTGTGCTGTGCCTACAAACCTCCAGAGATCATTTCCCACCTAAATTACTCTATGAGTCTATGACCTTTCTTTTAACTCAAAGAAATATTGACTTAGGTCTTTTAATCACTTGGTTGACCCCGGCTACTTTTCTTGTTGAAATCACATTGATTCTGAGTTTTCACCAAGTCCCAAATTCTTTTACTCCTTTCTCTCTACAGAAAGACATATTCAACAAGAATGGAAAGTCCAAAACTCATCATGATAAACAATGCTGGTATGTATTCATAAGAAACCAACGCTGTACAAAGTACTGTAAAAAGCTGCATAAAGCACTCTGTTCCCACAATTTCCTCAGTTTGAGAGTTTCAGTACATTCCTTCCATTATAATAGAGCTGCACTGATTTATGGTTTGGCTGACTACTAGTTTAACTAGCTCCAAGTCAAAGATTAGCACAACTATAGAACTAATAAAGTGTATTCTGCTATCCAATCTACTTGAAAGGTTAATTCACTCCATTATCACTAGAGTCTTATAATGGACAGGCACTAATAAAAAACTAGATTACATTTACACATTTTTTTTGTTACAATTTTACGAAAAGTGCTGTATTTATTAGAAACTACAATAAATGAAATGTAAATGTGATCAATAACTCCACTATGAAAACCAAAGTATCACAAACTATTTTGAGAGGAGATTTAAAGGCCAAACTCCTTCTCTCCATGAAGCATGCAAAACTCACACTGAGTCTTGAAAAATAAAGTAGGCTGTTATACCTGGTTTAAAACAAATAAAAGCAGTACTAATTCAATAATGTTGTACATGTGAACAAAATAATCACATACTAAATTTCTGTGTTTTAATGAAGTCTGTAACAAGTATGGATGTATATTATTATTATTGGAGCTCCTTCCAGGTATACAAAGTCTACACTCCAGAAATAAGCCATTAAGTCATGGTGAAAAACAGATTATTGATTCTTAGGATAGACATGCAGCTTTTAATAGCTGGGAGAAGGAAATACAGGGATATTTCAGACATTACATGACCAAATGTAGCTATCCTTTAAATTACAGAATTCACTCTACTGAAGTCATGACAAAACTCACAGTAAACTCCAGCATCATTTTTTCCAAGCTGCTTTAATCTTATTGTAGCCTACTTTTAGCAGACTCCATCAATAATTACTGGAGAATCATAAAAAGTTAATAATGCTGCAGAACTATGAAATGTTAGTAAATTATGCAAGCTCATTTTAAACTCGTAAAAGCCTACCTTCCATGTGTTCTATTGCACAGGTTCTCACATTCATCTGCTTGTGTGATCAGGTCATAAAGGAAAAGACACGCAGAGTTTTTGTTGCAAAGCTGCTGGAGTCTACAACTAGCCACCGCACTCTAGGTATGTCTAGTCTGATGCAGAACTTAATCCCCATGGGTACTATAAACACATCACCCAAAAGTAAGAGTTATGGACCATTATGAATAACCATTTGGTTTCTCGAACTGTGTAACAACTCTTTAAAAATCGACTACCTGCTTAGTAAAAGATTGATTAATCATTCATCTAACAACCATTTCTAAAAATCTATCTGCAATAGAAATCTTGAGCATTAAATCACTATGTTTCAAGAAGAAGGTGCATCTTTGTTTCTGACTCTTTATCTTTAAACTGGAGCGTTCAGGAAGAGCTAATACAATTCATTATTCTGTATTTATACAGACATCCTAAATCTTATGAAGTCTGAACTTCTCAATCAAAAGTATTGTTTTAGGCATCTCTAATCATTGTGGTAAGTAATCATCAGTATTACAATTTCCTGTGCCTTAAGACTTGAGTTGACATTTAGCATCATGTGCACAAGATGTAACAACTTCCAAAACACCAATTTCCAGAAATACCACTCTATCACATACTTCCTGCAAACACATGTGCATATGATCAGTTTTCATGTAGTCTCTTCAAGAGCCCCACTGAGTTCACAGCTGTGAACAAATGTATGGCACATGCGAAACTACCTGTGTGAGAGAGGGTATGATCTGACTTTAGGAATGTGATCTGAGAACAATTTGTACTATACCCAACACCTCACAGAAAATCCTGGTGAAAGACACCGCTGAAGTAAGGAAATATATCAGAAAAAACATTCACTGCTAACATGCTGGGATGTGGGGATGGACTGAGGGGAAGTAGCAGGCTTCCCTTCAGACTGTTTTAGAAGTCACAAAATAAATCACGAAACCTGAGTTGCACCAGCCAAGTGAGTTAGAAAAACGTACATTATCATTTCTCCAGAAAGCTGTATTTTATTTTATTTGTTACTATGTTCTGCTGCATTCATAATGGCTTTATTTATTTTGTGTTACCCAGATGCTGGTAACTGGATCATCCATTTGCACTTTGGAAGAAGAAGATGCTACAATTTACAAGCTCTTTGCTTCTCACACAAAGGCACCAAAATGTTCTGTCAGTAGTTTGGGGAAGTTCCAAGTTGGTGCAATACCTTAGGTTTGTAAAAGAAGCACAAAACTTAGCAGACTGACTCCTAAAGCTGGTCTTTACTATCTGTTGCCAATATTCTTTCAAAGCTAAATGGCTTGTACGGGACTGTTTGCTCTAAGACTGATCTTGATGACTTCACCCTTATAACACTGCTAAAACAAAACCTCCCTTTTCAATGTCCCTAGCGGCTGCTCATGAGCCAGAGATCAAGTCCTTTTCAAGCCTGATGAAATTGAACACAATGCTTAAAGAGACCTATTTCGCTTCTGAAAATTCTCCTGATGTGAAAACCATTGACAAAAAGTTTGAAAGGGTTTGGTATTGCAGAACGCACTTTAAGCATCTTGGTTTGCTCTAATGTTTCTCAGATCTTTCCTACTGATTAGTTCTTGGAAGGGTTGACTGTTGTACTACGTGTTACTAAGTATGGATTTGTGAGTCTCTATTAATTCCTTTCCACCCTTTTTAAAACTTCATGTAATTCATGCAAATTAAGTATCCTGCTATACAAACACATGGATATTCCTAGAGACCAAAGGAAAAATGCATGTTCACAGATGCAGACCAGTGGAAATGGTGCAATTTTGTCACAGAAGAGTCGATAATATGATAATGCACCGCATCTGTGATGATCTCCAAATCTACATATATCTGAGCAAATAAATAGCTCAACACTGTCTGCTTGAGAGAGAAAATACAAAAAACCCTCAGGTGTTTGAAGTATGCAAACAAACTAACAAACAAAAAAGTAACGCATCAGCTGCTCTACCGCAATCCTCAGGAAACATAAAAATCTAAATATCCTTCTGAAAAGAAAGGAGGGAAAAGTTCAGCAGCAATTTTCACTAATACCACTCTGTTCCCACAGGGAGATAGCTGCCCAAGTTATGTATTGTGTCATATGTATTTTCACATAGCTATTTTAAGCTTAATTAAAGTTGCCCAGTCATTGCTGGAAATACCTTCCATCTCAGCAGGCTTTAAACATGGTTTGTAGAGTTCTGCACATATAATACAGAAAACTTGCAGGAATAGTGCCTGGTTTTATAACCAATTTTCTTAAAATCTCTATAAAAATCCATTTGGATTACTAGCTTTTCTAGCAGTAATCTACTAAAGCTACAGGGTTTTTTAATTTAAAAATTGGCAAAATGCATTTCTACTTAAAAAACAACGCAAATGCAATCTCCTTATTAGCTGCATAATTAAACCTGTCCCTACCCAGCCCCGCCCCCCGCCCCAAACTCCTTCTCTTTCAAACCTGGTTATATAGACCAACATATTACAAATTGCAATAGTTCTCAAAAGTGTTGGTTAGTTTCAGAGCACAGCAAACAGATAAAGCAGTATGCCCACCACATTTTTCTCTACTAGAAAAAGCATTTTTTTTATTGCTTATAAAGACAAAGAATACTTGGCACCTTTAATCTCTTCCTTGAAGATTGCACCAAATTCATTGGTGTAAACCCTAAGATGTTCTTGAGGCTGTCAAAGGGATTATTTGCAATGGGAAATTTCCAGGAAAAAGGAGGAGGATACAAATTAAGTGTCTGCAAGCAACAATACGATGCTACTTATGTTTATGTTTTAAAGAAAAATGCGGTAAAGCAGCTAATCCCTCTTGGGCACTCTCTTAATAGTAATTTTAAGTAATTTTAAGATGTTACAAGAAGCTAAGGAGAATCAAAATATAATCTGCTTTTTTCCACAGTGCCCATTTTGGCCACATGTCTTCTGTGCTCTTTCCCAATTTGGGAGCACCT
>NW_010425232.1:13833-14487 GCF_000710305.1 Buceros rhinoceros silvestris
TGAAGCACCTAGAAGGATTATAATTTCAAAAAATTAAGCTTTATTTTATAATCAAGTAATATGAAAGCTGCCTAGCAACACAGCAAAACTAATCCAACACTCAGGAGACACCTATTCACTGAGATTAAGCCAATTTTACAACATGGAGCTATCCAGTCATCTAGAACAAAGAAGTACGTGGTGGAGAGACAAAGAAAGGAAACAGTAAGGAATGACTGGCAAATGGGGAACATAAAAATACATTTAGAAAGAGCAATAAAGAGAAACAGATACATACGCTGAGTGAATAAAATAAGAAACAATGAATTCCAAGAAACAGAAGTGACTGAAGCATGGGGATTATGCAGAAACATCACCCTGCTACAAGATGAGCTCCTCTGAATTTGCACAGCATCTGTCACCATCAATTCACACAGTGGTCTAACTAGAGGATCTAATGACAGGCAGTTTATACAACACCAGCACATGACACATCCCCCAGGGCATTTTGTCCTCACAGCATCCCACTGGAGCAGCACAGCGCTACTGCTTGCCTAGCACAGATGGAGAAACAAGGCTCAAGGCTTTAAATAGCTATGTGCAAGACACCTACAGCAAGTGAAAGGATTGAGCCAGCACACACAAACCGCTGGAAAATCCTTCTTTTCTGCCTCA
>NW_010425232.1:14583-16049 GCF_000710305.1 Buceros rhinoceros silvestris
GAAACAAATTCAAAAGGCCCCACATGGTGGATACTAGATACTGCTACACAACAGCGTCACTCATCACTGCCACAAACTGGAAGTTAGTTCAACTTGGGATGCCTTTTTAGTTAATGTTTATATTAAAATGTGCCTGGAATTCTTTTGTCATTTGCTATGAGGGCTGGACATTACCTTGCTAAATAAAAACCTGTATTTTGAATACCCAAAACTGCAATCCTATGTTCATATGTCCTTTATGCAATTTTAAACATATCATTAAAGCTCTAATGCAATCAGCAAGCTTTTCTCAGGAGAGAAGTGATACTTTTTTAAAGAAACACAAATAGAAAGTCACTCCCAACACATTCAATGCCTCTTAGAAACGTTGCTCTGAGGACCACAGCACACAGAAAGACATTTCACTGTCCCCAAACACTGCTCAAAATTAGAGGGCACCAACTAGAACACCTAAATGTGCAAAATCCTTTGAGTTTTCAGAACACCTAAACAAAAAAAATTTCAAAAAGTGCCACATGTTGTAACTGTTCTAAATTCACCTCTTTTTGATAACTCCCTAAACCCTGCTGCGATGTGGATGACAAACACGAATTCAAGAGGCACTTGTCTCACACAGATTATTTCAGTATTGCAGAAATTCTCCTGCTAAAGAGTAGTTTTGCCGTTGGCTTGTCTACTCGAAACATTGTCAGGAAAATGTAGGCAGGCAGAGAAAGAAGAATGCTTTCCCTCTGTGCTTCTGTAAGTTGAAACTTTTTGTTTTAATTATGTTTGAACTGATACTTGAAGATGATTAAATCTGTCCAGGTTGAATAGCTAAAGTAAAGGAAAATTTACCCTACTGTTTGTAGGAACAGAGACCCTATGAGGCTGTAACACACCTACAGTTCAAATCAAACTTTGCATCAGAACAGATGTAGGACTAGAGCTTTGTATTTTGCAGCATTTTTCATTTTATTCATGGAGGGGGCAGGGAAAACAATTTTTTCTTATGAAATCTTCAGTTATTTGCCATGTCCTATGTACCAAGTCGTCAAGAAGGAACAGTTTCCACTCTGCCTGCAAAAGCTTTCCTGAGGGCAGAACAATGGATTTCACACAAAAAAGTAGGATCTTCCGATTACAGAATTTGAAAGATGTCCAGTCTTTAAATGGTGCTGCTTATTTGAGTCTGCCCCTACTACCTTGTCAATAACTCATAATAAAGCACAATGTGGCACATACATCAGTCACATTAAAGTCACTTGGTATTCAGTAACTCTTTGATCAGTTCAAGACAATTTAATTAACCTGGTGCCAGAAAATTGGAGTGTTTTCACGTACAAAGACACACCTCAGATGCATCTGACTCCTTTAAAAGTAACTGTACATGAAAGTAAATCCTCAGGTAACCCACATCCTTAAACATCTCAAGACCTCAAAACATGACTTGCAGCATGGGAAGGAGGAAAGTGCCACATCAGCAG
>NW_010425232.1:16141-44295 GCF_000710305.1 Buceros rhinoceros silvestris
GCCAGAATAAATTTCTCCTTTTATTATTCAGAGAGCCATTATAGTCATAACTGTTGTTGACTCTGAAGAAGTGAAAGGGTTTTCTTTGTAGGAAAAAGAGGAAGTGTTGCTTGCTTATTGCTTGGTAAAAAACACTATTCAAACAGACACAATGGCCCAAAAGTTGTTGGCATGCCTTCCTAGTTGGGGGATGCTGATTACTCTTAGGATGCAACTATCCTTCCAACATCTATTAGAAAGTGCAATTATCACATCACTTTACACTGCCTGTCACTAATGATAAGCATCAAATACGCTGCAAAAAAAAGTATAAGCACTTTGACCCACCAAATTCAAAGCCAGACTGCACTCAGCTTTCCAACACTCCCTAGAACGAGTTTCGTCCTTCAATGTTAACACCCAAAACGGGATGAAGAAAGACAAAGAAAGCCCACAGTGCACAGAAAGCACTGCTAGATCAAGACCTCAGGGAAGCTCACCGCTCTCCTAGGAAGAGAGCTGGGATTTACTAGGCATTGCACTTCTCCCATTTCTGCACCTGACACCTAGATCTGAGGTAGCTTAGTTGTTCCGACCATTTATTCAATGCCTGCAGAAAACTGGGCCACTGTGTACAAACACACCTTCACCAGCTGTGATTTTACCTTTCCCCACCTTCAACCAGTACATATGCTGAAGGATGTAACATAACCTTCCTTAGATGAAACCCTGCAAAGTGAAATTGCAAAACAGTGGAATGGCTGTGCTGAAGCATCATTAAATATGTTTCTGACAGCACTCTGTCACACATGACCCAAGGTGAAGAAAGGAGGAGATGCTCCACATATACTGCACAGAGTGTTTTGGCAACACTTTTGGCCACTTTAAGTCAGAAGTATGTCATCCCAGAAGCTGCTTCTCTTACTTTCTCTCATGCTTGCCAACAATCCACAAAGTCACTTTGAGTGATCAGTCCTGGCCATCAACAAACCCTCAATCAGGCTGCTGTGCACTATTTGCATGTGCTGGGACAACTCCAGGGCATACCAACAGCTAGGAGTTCTATAGCCTTTATTGCATGCTCTGGGTCCACCACTGACTCCAAAGGGCTCTGGAAGCTGCTGGAGTTGGGCAACCTGCTCTTTGCACTCATATTTAACAGCTGTCAGCAGCTAATAGCATCAGTTCTCATGGACCAGGTCCTCAACGATCCTTGAACGCTGCTCAAAGCAGTGACAAATGTCAGTCGAATGGGGAACAAAACCAGTCTCATCTTGTTGCAACCTCTTACATGTAAACCAAGCCTCCTGAAGGCTCCATTCACTGATGCTGGCTGCAAGCAATGCTGCAAAGGAGGGCAGGGAAATAAGGTATGTCCTAATTAATCGTTTATGCATTTAACAAAATGTAATACACCAAATCTTCATAGACATTTGGTGACAAATGCCAGACTGTAATGATACCTCTTATAATACAATAAAGAACCATCAAGAAAGCTGCCTGCATGATTTGGGAGAAGGGTTCCGATTTGATAAGTGGCTAAAAATTAGTTTCATGATTCCCTATTTAGCTTTTAAATTTACTCATAATGTGACATTGTGTTTCTAATTAGGGACTGAAAATGTTAATTTAACATTTCTGTCATTACAGATTAGACATCACATGCTATCCCTGTATTATTAAAAAGTTCGTATTTTGAACATAAAAAGCAATTTGTAGAGTCAGGCACATGGTTTAAGTTTTTATAATGAGCCATTCATCTTCAGGTCAGGTTTCATAATAACTAACTGCTACAAGTCAGTTCAGTGTGAGGAAAATGAAATGGAAAAAAATGGAAATGTGAATAACTGCTGATATGTTAAGTGCCACATTTGAATAGACTGAAGCATAATGAGATTTTAAATGTCCAAACTGTTTGTGACACCTTGTTTCCACCACTGCCATCATACCTTCTTTGAACACACACCGCATACTGGGCAGTTAGCAAATCTCTACTGGCAGGGCATCTGATGTGACAATCAAGGCTCACCATTTCTTCCTTAGGAGCAAGTATCTCAAAACTTTTAATAACAGCAATTCCATGGAAGACAATGTTGGAGGCAGCCCATTCTGGGGAACACACCTATGATAATATTTATTTGACCATCTCTTTTCCTACTCATGATCACCTAACATGTCTGCTGCTAGATTGCTTTTGCATAGAAAAATGTTATCAGGAAAACAGGCAAGATTGTTTTTAGCTATCCTGCATCCACCTTTAGCAACTGCAGCAAGGTGTCAGACAGCTAATCAATTCTCACAGTTAATTCAAAGCTACAAAAATAGGGCCCACCCTAACCAAGGCAATGGAAAACGGGGCTGGTGTCTGGGGCTGCTCATTTAAAAAGCACTTCCTTCAGTCTCAGAAGCATGTCAGAAGGAAATGAAAAACAACTTCAGTGATCTTTAAAATTTACAGAGGCTTTTCAGACCGAACAGTTACTATCAATCATCTCTGCATTCGCAGCAGGAAATCAGATTTCCTGTTGTTTAATGCTACAATGCTTGACATAAGTCTATGAATTTTTACATCCAGTAGTGCTACATTAAAAATCTATACCGTGGACAAAGAGTGGAAGTAATACATGTTTTCATCAAATGCAGCAGAGAGAACATCTTTTCAGACACTATCTCTCACCTATCTCATTAATTTTTAATTTAAGACTTACGTTTTAATCAGCAAGGCAAGTATATGAAAGGTCAAGGAAAGTATACTTATGGGGCAAACAATTCTTTTCTCTTCTTCCTGTAAAAAGATTTAGTCTTATATTTATGTCAGTCTTGTCTACAGGAAGGACAATTTATACCATTTGGGCCAAAGACGGAGTATTGCATCCAAGCTGCATCAGACAGGTGGCTCTGAAGACAGTCAGTCACGGGCAGTTTTCTCCTTCTCACCACCTAAATCTGAAGGAAGCTTTCATCCTCCTTGGAAATCCAGAGTTGGCCCACTTGCCAGGAAAACCATCCCAGGATTACAAGCACCAGCTGAGCAATCATTGATTTGGATCACGATTTTAGTTAGTCCAGCAGTGTTATGCTAATTAGAAGAGGCACCATAAAAAAGCAACTTGTACAGAGTAAAATAATAAGCCAGTTTACTAAAAAACCCTACCCTTAACGAAGATGTAGAACCATAGTGAGAACTACCGCTCCTGTAACTTCACCGCTAGTCAATTTACAGCCCTTGCGCTAGCCAAAGCTCCTTCATCCCACTTAAAGGATAGACGTGCCTCATCTAAATTTTATGTTCCACCTGAACTGAAATCAGAGCTGAGTGTTGCTTCCTAAGCCTGTGAAGCATTAAACAGTGAGATCAATCATTCCCTTAAACAACGTCTAGTCTTTGTGCAGCAGCAAGATGGATGGATAGAGGTTTGAAGAAAAATGCGAAGATGAGCAATCACATGCCACTGACCTACACCTGCAGCTGCCACCCATTCTCTACCAAATACCAGGGGACTAGCTGGTAAAACAGGTAGAAGGAAGTCCTGAAAACACAGCACCTACTTGTTTTTGCATGCTTGTTACCTAAGGTCTGTCTAACTCATGCAGGATTGTTTTCAGGGGGACTTGATGGCACTGAGAATGAAGATGGATATTCATATTATCATGTAAGAAAGCTTTCCTCCTTACAAACAAAATGGCCAACAAATGGCTTAACTCCTGCAGGGCAGAGATGCCCTCTGTACAGTCTTGGCAACTGAATGCTGCACTCACCTCAACAAAGATGAAGCAGGGGATGATGGAATAACTTCTCTGGGTATTGTTTCCTAAAGCCATTTCTCATCACACTTTTGGGGGAGGCACTGTTCAAAACTTTATTAACCTGAAAAAGAAAAGACAAAGATAGTTCAGTATGTTTCACTGTCCACATTTAACACAATGAGGTTCGTAACATGGAGCATTGACATACTGGACCAGGGATACAAACCAAAAAGCACATCAAGGTCTAACTTGTGGCCATACAAAACAAGCTCAGAAGACACTCCCTTTACAGCACAAAAGCAAGACAAATACAGGTTACAAGATATATCATCCACAGAGCAAAGAGCAGTAAGGTATACAAGTGTTTTCCTTAATTACAATCCACTGCCGAGCAAAGGCTTTTTCCCCAGAATTGTAAAATCACATTTTCAGCCCACTGTCCTGCCTACAGTGCATTTTAAATCAAGAAGTTTTGGTGGCTGACTTGTGAATTTGTACTTTATAAGATACGCTTATAGCACATCGATTGTACACATGATCAAAACGTTTATCTGCGTGAAGGGTGTCTTACCCAAGATGACAGCATGTCTAACGACCAAATACCATAAAAATGCAGTGAAGGACTGGGCCCTTGCTGCAGAGCCTTTCTAGCGTGATATAGGCTCATACACGAAACCACAAACCCTACCTACTTAGCACTACTTTGGGCTACTGGCTATTCTGATTAACACAGTTGACAACACCCTGTGCTAAGAAAATCTCTTTACAGCACAAAAAAGTAGGAAAGGAGAGAGCAGGAGACTAACACGGAGAATTTTCACTGAGAGTGCATGTGCTTTTCTGCATACATGAAGTAACACATCAAGAAGCTAAGTCTGGCTTAAATGATTTTAGAGGGAGGAGCAGGCTACCAGCGGATGCGGGAGCTGCAAAAGCAGCATGTAGCTCAAAGCTGCCAGGGGTGTTCTTGCAGAGAGTTATGAAACACTGAAGAGAATGGAAATCCTTTGCTATCAATTTTATCACAAAGCACATCAAGCAAAAGCACAGATTTAGGTGGGCTCAACCTCACTTCTCATACTCACACAGAAACCCTGCCCCGATCATAAGAAATTCAGGCCTTGGAATACGGAGCCTGTGAGGTTCATGAAGGAGTCAGTGCCTTCTCACCAGGTCTCAGCAGGGATACTGGAAGAAATACTATTATCAGAGCACTGAGTTCAGCATTGATTATGAAGCCTGAGTCAGGAGCTGGATCAGCTGCCAGTGCTTGCCACCTGCACCATGATGCAGGCTCTTGCCTTGCCATCTATGAACTCCTTAACGTATTTCTTATCTCAGCTCTTCACAATTTGACCCAGAGCTGGAAAATACACAACATAAATGATGGTTTTGGTAATAAGTTTCCATGTGCAGCACAGCTATAGTGACTCCACTGAAGCTACATCCTGCGTCAGAAGGGGTCTGAACTATTAACCACTGAAAAATGCAGGTCAAGCAAAATACTCAGGACATGTTACCTGTGATGCGCTACAGACACTCCCATCCTACATTGTATCCCAGTTCTGAAATGCAAATATTCTGGATTTTCAAAATGCCTGTTTTTCCAAACATAGTTCAGCTTTACTTAGGAGACAAAATGGGGTTTATCTCAGAGCTTAGCATCTTCATTTAAAAAAAAAAAAAAAAGAAGAATCCAACCCAATTTGGGCTGTGGAAAAAATTTCCAATCATTCATTTTTTAACAACACTTTCCATACCACCAGCTCTCCCTTTAACTTGGCAAGCACATGGTGCCTGATAGAACAGTAGGTTAAAGAGTTAGAGCACCTTACAGAGCATTATTCCATGAAACATTTTTGTTTATTGGAGATATGCTGTCAGCAGCTTTTGTGCAAATCCTGTTTTTCAGATGGTTTAGTGCACAGATGTTAATACTGCAGCACCTTCATGAATGCTTTGCCAGGTCAAGCTTAGAAATAACCAAGATTTTCTGTAACTATCCCGTAACTTCAAGCCGTGCCTCCTCTTTCAACTGCTGTGACTGCTGTGTGTTCCTAATGAAAGCAGAGGGCTGCAAGGCAACCCAAGAATGTAAGAAATGTTCCCAACAGATGACTGAAAGCAACTGCACAGATTAGCAAAGAAGCTGAGGGCTCTTAACAGTCACATAAAATTGCCTAATTTAATGCTAGGGGAGTCCCAGCATCATAAATATGTATCACTACGTCTGTTCTTTTAAGCTTACTGTGCACCACTGGTTTAAAAAACTGCATTGCCTATGGGAAAGCATTTTACATGTCAGCTTCTCTCCTCTGCGATGACACATTTGTGTCAGACATAAGTAGTTACAGACCAAATAGCTGCTTGATCAGGCCAGCTAATTCCCAGACTGTGGGAAAACTCTCAGCTAGCCTGTGCTTGTCTTAGCAGGTCTTTTCATCAGCTCACTCACAAGAAGAGGAAAGGGGACTAACCGTGTGATTGTGGTGGGAGCACCATCTTTTGTGTCTCTCCAGCTGGCAATGAGTCCTCTGGGGACACAGACAGCAAAACACAGATTACAACAATTCCTAGATGCTTCAGTCTGCAGAGCAGTCAGAGATAACCACTTTTGTCCGAAGAACTGGGTAACGTAAAGATGTAAAACGAGAGACAGTCCTGTTCTACAATCCATGAAGATCTCTTTGCATTGAACCAATTTTCATAGTGCAAAGCCTCTGACCAAGAAAGCTGGAAATAACAGTTATAATATGGTATTGCCATATAATATGGTATAATTGCCATAGGTGGTATTTCTGGTATTACCTTCTCCATTTTTTATCTTAATTTTTATCAATTTGACTCAATTGTTAAGAAGCCAATGTTAGCAAAACTGTAAGAGGCTTTTTAGATCCTGCTAGCTGTGACCTTTAAAGGCCCAATAAATGAGCAGTGCATGAGAGCTGAATTGGGGAAACCGATTCTATTCAGGAGCTACTGTAAAGGAAATATTAATAATCTGGAGCTCGAGGTGATTCTACTCTTTAAACAATATATTTTATAGTATAATACAACATTTGTGAATTAGTTATCATTAGTTTGTTCTGATCTTGCTCAACTTACTCCATGGTGTAGGATGTTATTGTCTGACATCTCCTATGAAAGCAAGTAGAGACACAGAATATACAGAAATGAATAAATTAACTGAAAAAGACAGAAAAAAAACCCACAACAAACCAAGCTGAAGAGATTTTCCTGCCGCAGGGATCCATCCAGAGGAAAAAAAAAGAATGAGTCAAAGAGTGGAGAATGAGTCAAAGAGTGAAGGAAAGAAGAATGTTCTAAAAATCGGTATTTTCTTATAGGTTACTAACTAGCAGAACTTCTAGAAGGCCCATTCAGGTATGTTCTAAAGCTTTTTATGTAAGCACATGGCAGACAACTAAAAGGACATATCTAGGACAAACTAGCATTTGCTGAGCCTTTGTAGCATAAGCTTCTGCAGCAGACACAGTACACCTGATCGTTGTTCCTGTAATCAGCGCTCAAACTGATTAATCGCTGGTCTGCTCCTCAAGCGACTGTGGTCTCCCTCATGATTTTTAAGCTATGTCCTGCATGGGTGAGAAGAGAAGATTAACTTTACAGCTTTATATATTTCTACAGGGGATTTCCGGCACTTGTGGAAAATACTGAAATCAAGAACCCAGAAAAGTAACAGGCACAGTTTGTCATAGTTGTCAACCTATGTTTCATCTAATCAATACCAGTGCAAGTTTCTTTTGCCACGAGCTACCAAAAGGCAGGAATTGCTGTGCAGACTAAGATGGCAGTGTAGCCATTGGCACACTTGGGACATCACTTCACTGCAGCATCCCAAATCTGCTCAGACCAGAGGTGAAGAGGGCAACCACTGGTCATTTGGTAGCAGGATGCAATGCAAGCACAAAAAAAATGGCTTGGATTTCCCATCCCTCCTCATCTAGGTAGTTTTATGGTCTTTTCAGTGGTAGCTAACATTCTCTTTCAAAATAAAATGATACATTAGGAGAACCAGAACTCTGGTACTTCTGTGACAATGTAAAAGATACTTAAAATGCAAACATTTTCCCATTTGTAAATTACTTTAACCCCGCATTAATAATTTGCTGCCCTCTGTTGGCAATTGGCTTCAAATTATAAAGATCTTTATACTCATTACAGTAAGAGTTCTGATTACAAGTTAAAAAAAATCACTAAAGCTTCTGCACCAGTCCATCAAGAATCGATTTGCCCAACTGAAACACGAGATTGCATATGTCAAATCTCCTTTCAATTAAGAAAACAAATTCAAAGTAATGCCACCACTGAAGATTATTATCCAAGCTTTTGCAGAGAACTGTATCATTATAACCATTATTTACTACACTAGCTCTTACAGATCTCATTCTAAAGCGGAGTCCTCTGTTTCCTGTTGGGGAAACAGAGCCAGAAAGAGTTGAAGCAATTTGCCAGACATCACACAATGACTCAATGTTTATGCTGAAGACACACATACTGTTCTCAGACTCCTGTCAAGTACTCCATCCACTTGACTATACAATCTCCACACTTCAAACACACTTGCTAATTCCTGCAAAAAACCTATGCTGTTCTGTTTGTACATTTAGGTAATACCGGTCTCCCTTAGCTTGCTACTGAAACCAATCTGAGTTTTCCTACCGAAACAATGACTGAATGCGCATCACAGCTCTACACAAGTACCCACCAAACACACACCAAGATGTGACAGCTTTGGATCCTCCCTACGCAACTTCACCCTGTCAAGTCCAAAGGCACCTCATTATCCCGGTGCAATTCTGGCATGAATACACATGTAATTTTGAACAGGTCACAATGGGGTAATAGAGGGTTAAAATGTCTTTCTCAAAGCTCTTTACCACAAAAACTTAACCAATGCCTACAACACGGCCTAAGGAATCAAAGATAAGATTTTCCTGCAAAGTCAGTCGTGGCTATTTAGTGTTTTCCTGGCTAAAGTACAGACATTTACAGTGTTTTCAAAGTTATCAGAACTCTGGGAGGTGGCACGAATAATTCCAAAAACCAAATTGTGTGAGAAGTGCAAATGACATTGCAGCATAAAGACCCGCTTGTGATTTGGTTTGTCTGCCTTGCATCCAAACATAACACAGACCATTTTCTCAGTGACAGTGTAAAAAAACCAGTAAAACTAAGAAAATAGCACCATACCCGCTACTTAGAAAGAACCACTCAACTGGCACTCAGTTGGCTGTCCTTATGAGCCAGAACAGACTGGTTTTGACCTACAAATGAGAAAGTTATCCTTTGGATCAGGTTGCCCTTGATCTATGGACAAGTGCAGGTACACAGTGCAGCTTCGGCAAGAGGGAAGTCACTCACTTAGCTCTAGCTTCTCATCATCAAGGAACCCTTTGACCCTTCCATTGTGAACTAAGAGGCAAAGAGGCACGAACACCATGGCCACCAGACCAGTAACATGGTATCAGACTGTTGACGTTGTATGCCCAAATCCTGACTAACACATTTGAGTCATACTTGATTTTTAGTTGTTAACTGAGAAATTTCCTTGTAGCTGATCATAAACAAATGTGTGCTCTAAGTTTGAAGACTTGGCTGGTGACTGTCTCCCAGAACACTCCCATATCAGCAACATGACTTCCTACTTTGCAAGAGCACAGAAGAGCTGAATAGATGAAGCAGGAGATCAGTTTATTGGACCTAGACCTCACCACTGAATAAAATTTATCATAAACTTTCCTAACAGCATAAATGCCTGGTTTCTACTTAAGCTACAGCCATTCAAAGAAATTGACCTGTCAGGGAAAGTGTTTCTCTCATGTCTACACAGACTCAATGAAAGAAACTAATGACACATCAGTAATGACAGCAAGTGAAAGAACAAAATCCTGACACCAACACACAAAATAAGTGCACACAGGTTCACCATCACAGTAAACAATTTTGCAGCACTTAAGTATCAAGTGAGAAAAACACTTTCTCTGATGAGAGTTCTGACCTTCTTCTGCTAGCAGAGGTCACATTTTAATTATCTCTGCCCTCATACCAGCAAACTATTTTACGGCAAACAACACCTAAATAATATACTTCACAGCATATCTGAAATGATGATCCTTGGTACAAAACCCACCTCATTCTGAAGAAAGTTTTATGAAAATCTATCTGATTCCATAAACAGCTGATTTCTTAAAAATGTGTTGCTGAATCCCCAGTGGCAAAGCAGGATCTAATCCACAGAAGAAAGTGATGCCAGAGATTTTAAGAATTCTGTTAGGGATGTTTGCCCTTGCTTTACGTGGAAAATTATCCCATGGCTGAGTGATAAGCAGCAGCATAAATTCTACAGACAAGCAGACTGATAAGGGATCTGTACTACCCGTATCTTCAAGAGAGTTCAAGTGTTATGTCAGCATGTCAGAGGCCTCATAACAACTTCTCACTGCAGAGAGGCAAGTGAAATCTCAATGCCACAGCTGCTAGCAACAGAATTTACACTGACATGACTTGGCCATAATTTCACAGATGATGTCTAAGTAGAACCCAAAAAAGTAGCTGTGTAAACAGCAGGCATAGGCATGCCAACATCCAGGAAGCCAAACAAAATGGTCACAAGCTTTATTTTTAGCTCTCTCGGACCCGCAAACCTTTCTGTGCCCTGCAGGTCTGAAAGCGTTATCATAGTTGATTGCTTTTACTCAGCGAGGCTTTGAATTCATTACTGGAATGCTCGGTGTGTCACTTAGTGCTGTTCTGAATGATACTAAAATGAGGTGTCCATATGAATAAAACCCATATGAATAAAAAGTTTAACCTGATATAGCTGATAATGCTTCTCTCAATCTTGCAAAAGGATTAGCAGTGCATGATAAATGAAGAAGGAATCTGACGATGACATTCATTAGGAAATTCTTTAAAACAAAGTACCATACAGCCCCCGAAAAAACCCCCAAACCCCTAAATTTATACATGCAATTAATATGATCCTGCTCCTAACTTCCACTTAATTCAAAAAAGCTAATTGTTCTATCTCTCATTTTATCACTGCAAACTTCAAAGTGAATCTAAATTAAATAGTTATGCATTGTCTTGGGCAAATAAAGAAGACTATTTCTGGCCTTTACTCATCCACCTGAAGGCATGTCATCTTGATTTAGACTAATTTATCTTGTGAGCTTCTCTAAACAAACACAAAAGGCCGGTTAGTTCTTTTACTTCTAACTGGTTAGAACTCCATGCTTCTTCAAGGACATTTACAGCATTTATACAAGGACATTTATAGACATTCACAGACATTATAATGGGCAGGTATGCCATTGTGCATAGTCTTTTTGTATGCCACCCCTGCAGAGCCTAAGTCCAGGCAAGCCGCTGATTCATGTATTTGAGGGTAATCATTGAGTTATGCCCTTTTTCTTCCAGGAGGAACGGAGCTGTATACAGTCTCACCTTAACTGGCCAGCAGGGATTTCCTTGATGCCATCAACAGTCTGCACTGGAACAGATCAATCGCAACCAGTACTTCTGCCCCAGATCTGCCTCTCTCCCCACCACCCGGCACTGTCACGCATCTGCTTCCTGCCAGTTTGCAAGGAGGTACAACCAATCCAGCTGACAGAGATGAAAGTGTGGGAAGCTCTGACGGATAACTGAACCAAGAAAAAAATGAATGTCCCTTTCACACTTCTCCTTCCTAACCAAGCAATGGCATATCCGCCTTTATTTGAAGGAAAAGCATTGTGCAATGTGCCAGCTACTCTCAGATCTCCAAGCAAATTTCTAGACCTTTTTCCCGCTCTACTGCTACAAAAACTTATAAAGCCACCACTTGTAGAGTGTTCATACAGGTAGTACTATAAAGATAAAAACAGCAAGAACACTGAGATGAGCACAGGAATGAACAGAGTACAGCTACGTTAGATAGGGTGAGGGGAGGAAAATCAGGTGAATAATATGTTTCTACTTATTTCCTTTTTTATTTTGGGGGGGAGGGGGGATGAATGCTGCATTGAAAACTTTAACTCAAAATGATGATAAGCTAGTAGAAAAACTAAGGACATAGTAGGCACAAGCCAGTGGGTTCTACACAGAAAAAAATGCATTCGTTAGGTCCTCTCAGAGCCAAGCAAACAAACCTATGTGAGTATTGATTGCAAGTTGTAATGTTATGAAAGTAAACAAGCAACTGCCTCACCACACTGTAGCCTTTGCTGATGAGATCCAGAGGCACAACGTCTTGCTCCTCTGATACTCTGGTATTCAAACTGGCAGTGAAGTTGCTAGAAACACACTGACCGACTGTATAGACACTCACTCCTGCAAACCTAATGTGGATTTTTATCCTTTCATCTGGTCTATAAACACCACCTTGCAAGGAAAGAGTACACAGGCTTTCTGGCATATCTACTACGTGCCCTCATTGAAAATACTACAGTAGAAGCTCCTCTAAATAGTTAAAAAAAAAAAAAAAAAAGAAAAATAGCCCTAATTTTTTGCTTTCCTCTTTTTATCTCTGTGTCCATTATGTTGCCAAGGGAAGCAAGTACAACCCCTACAGTTTGAATACTTCAATTTGTCCATTTCTAAGGACAGTATGTACCATAGCTCACACAGTTTAAGTGAGCCTCAGAAACACAACCTGGATGGAAAGTCAAGAATTCAAGAATTTACAAAATAGTTAAAAACCTTTTACAGATTTTGTAATACCTCTCCCTTCTTTGCATGTCATGCTCTCCATAGACCTCTCCCTGACTCCTACGGTGATGGCTTTAGTCTAGGGTGGGAGAGAGGGTTATGTCAATGTCCTGAGCTTTTCTCCAAAAAGAAGGCACCAGTACTGATGGTGGTTGCTTATTCCTCTATAGTCTAGGATCCAACCTGGCTTATTTTTTCACGTTTTCTAACATACCTTACACCTTCTCTGTTCTACACTCTTCTACAATCCCATGTGACATTCAGATTTGCTACATATTGTTTAATTTACTTATTCCTTCTTTGCTCTCTTTGTAACACCTAAAACCAGCTTGGCTAATACTACGGCTGCATTCCTTTAGACACCAGTAACTGACCATTGGAGAGCTGGCTGGTTTTAGCTCCATTGGCTCCAGTACCACCTGGTGCCCACAGTTTTAAGGCTTCTGCTATTACTCCATGCCTGTTCTCCTCCATGCTGCATTTGTATCCTAGGTTCAGACTGTTCATCTTACACAGAATAGTGACTTGTTAGTTCTACCTGTTAGGTAGAGAAATACATGAAAATTACTATACCGAGAGGGACTACATTATGCAATCATATAAAAGAAAGCTAAAGCCAAAACTGATTACGTAACAGATACCACCTTGCTAGACAATTGCTATTACCATTAAAAAGACCAGAACAAAGCTCCAGGCAGGCTGAGCCAAGCCCTGACAATGCAGATCTGACAAAACCTTGTCCTTGCAGAGTTAGTGCAGAACTTGTGTTCTGTTACTAGGAAAGACAATATAGCATTTGACCCTTCCCCCATCTGTTGATATCATCATGTTGCCAATCCTGGGCTTTCAGCTATGAATCCAGTAAGGCTGTTGCAATCCTTTGACAGAGTTGGCTCCTGATCAGGGCCAAGTAGTGTATGTCTTGGAGTCCTGTGCTCCTCGCTGTGCGATTTTGCCTCATGACATCTATACAGTCCTCAGAGGAGCTCACTTGGACATTGTTTGACCTGTTAAGCATTTGGTTTTTCAAGCCGATGATAGTCTGCACAAGCAACAAAATTGTTATAATTAAAATGGCAACTATGGCATAGAAAGCCAAGTTCTGAAATTCCTGTAGCTGAGATGGCAGTGTTACTTCTAAGAGTGTGATGTGATTAAAATAACATTCTTTAACAGAGTTTTCACAAGATACATGCCTATCAGGTAAAGTTAGCTTACAATACTTTGTGGACACTTCTATGTGCATATGAGTGCGCATGTGCATACAAATTCATACACACTCAAATACAGCTGCAGTCTACAAACTGCATGACAGATGATAACTGGAAATAAATGGAAAAATTTCACAATTGAATTTGGTCAAAATATGATTAAACAGTCATTGGAACACTAAAAGCTGACAGAGGCATATAAACATACTCATCTTGCCTGTGCTGTTTGCTGTCACACTTCTACGGAGCCCATTGGGAACATCATGTCTTGTTTAATAGTCCTTCATTGCTGACACACAGCTCTCACCTCTAAAATACTATCATTCCAATTTTCTGAAATTACCTGATCAGCTCTTTAAAAACAAAAATTTTTACACCAGCAAACTGGTGTAGGACTGCATATCATACACATACACAGCATTTTGCATAACAAAGGAAACTAGGTTTTACCATCTGTTATTTTCTGCCCATCTGAGGGCCACTGATCTATATACTGCTTTTTGAAAACATCCCAAATGCAGTATTAGACAAAAGTGCAGTCACCCCATTCAAAACACTGTAAAGCTATACATACCCAGTATGTCAAAACTCACTTTATCATGGGAAAGAGACTTGGCTGAACTAGAGTCGCTGCTTGTAGTGTTCAAAACATCACATTTTACAAATGCACAAAACTGCATTTCTTTAGGTATGTACACACACATGCATTTACACACTTTTTTGATTACATACTGAAACACGGCATTCATCTCTTACTAATCTATTAAGTGTGATCACTATTAATAATAGGAAGTATACATATTATTCACAAAGATAGTATTTTTCTGTTTTGGATATTAACAAACTTCTACATTTGATCAATTTTCCTGCTTCTCTTTGTTTGTATTTTTCTCTTGTCACTTCATGACAACTGAATTATTGCATCATTCTGGTCACATATATGTATATACGACAATACAAAGAAGACAAAACCACTGGAAAGCTAAGAAATGCCAAGTTAATTATATCCTCAACACAGGAATGGGTAATGTATTCTTCTGTACTCAGAAGATAAAATTAGCAAATATTGCAGGGAGCGTAAACTCTTTATTTTCATATTGATACCACTGGCATTTGCTCTGCTCCATTCCCTTGTTTTATTCTAGTTGCTCAGGTATTCTCTGTCAATGTTTCTGCCTTTTCTTCCAAAGCATTCTGGAAGGCATGCTAGAGGAGCTACAGAGCCACAACTGCCCCTCCTCGTACTTCTCCACATGGGAGGCTCACACCATGACGGAGATCCCTGCTTCTGTTGTGCGCCATGCTCTGCCCTCTCTGCGGCAGCCCACGCCCCTGCAAGCCCTTCGCTAGTGCACATTTCACGCTGCACTGGTTGCAGAGCATTGCCCACCACCTGCTGTGTGTCTGTGCTCCCAGGCTGCTTCTCACAGTCACTGTGATCTGGCAGCTGTACCTCCGCAGTCACAGCACCCCGGCTTCTTCTGTTTCTATGTTCATCTCTTCTTTCTTTCTTTCTTTGCTGTTCTGATAACCAAGTCCTCAGACCCACATTCTCTTTCACTATTCGCTTCCTTAGAATAGCTGTCCTAAGTGCAGATACCGCCCTCACTATTTTCCGTGGTATCAATACACTTAGCAGTACGCAGCAGCTCCCAGGTACTTTAATTCCTGATCGACTCTTAATTCTACCAGAACTGCAGGCCTTCCCCCAGAAACCTGCACAAACTGAACTTTGCACAAGCTCCAGAAACAGAAGATATGACTGTAGGCTGAGACTGAGAGGCTGGGCTCATGCTAAGGAAAGGTACCTCCTGCAACCTTCTTCCCTCCCTCGTACGTTTGACACCACTTTTACCAAGAGTAGTAAGACGTCACAGTTTGCAAAGGCAGCAGTTTGTACTGTCTCTTTGCCCTTCCTAGCCCTAGGATTCTTCTTTAACTTAAAATAATTTATTTTGCTCCCAAACACAGCTATTACTCTTACCAGGGTTCTGCCTCAGGTCATATAGTTCACTGTTTACAGGCCCTAAAATTAGATGCCCTCCTGGGCAAGACCATTCACCACGGCTATCCTATACGCAGCCCGGTCGATATGCAACTCTCGTCCACAGCTACAGTTTAGAACGGCACTCTCCAAACTGTTGTGATCACAAATCTGTACCAGTAAAAAAATTCTGAGCACCCCCCCACTGTATGCAATTTATAAATCATACACATGTACCAGAATAATACATAAATTATAAAACATATAGAAAAACAGAAATTGAAAGCTAAAGATAAAATAAACATTGTTCTGAAAGTTTATTAATGGTACAAAAAATATTATCTTCCACATCCCAATGGACTGTCTTACACACCCATAGCAGTGCATGCACTCCACTTTGGAGACCACTTTGGAAGACCACAGAGAGAGACTGGCAATCTCTTCTGACCCAAATACGCTTTCATTTGGCACATACTCTTCCCTCCGGTGTAACTTCCCACCTTTTGATATTCCTTTTAAAGCTTACAGAAGTCAATGCACCTCCTCAGAAAGATGATTTGTGGCTGCAGGATACCCATCTAACCCAGCTTTCACTGCCACCCACTGAGCAGATGTAGTGGAAGCTTGCACAACAGCATCTTCTCATTCAGCCGTGTGTGCTGGTTTTGGCCGGGATAGAGTTAAGTTTCTTCGTAATAGCAAGTGTGGGGCTGTGTTTTGGATTTGTGCTGGAGACAGTGTTGATAACACATGGATGTTTTACTCCTGAGCAAAGCTTACACAGAGTCAAGGCCTTTTCTGCTTCTCACTCCACCCCACCAGCAAGCAGGAACAAAGGGATATTCCAGACCATACGGTGCTGTGCTCAGCAATATAAAGCTGGGGGAAGAAGAAGGAAGTGGGGAGGGGTGGACATTTAGGGCGATGGTGTTTGTCTTCCCAAGTAAACATTAGGAGTGAAGGAGCCCTGCTTTCCTGGAGATGGCTGAACATCTGCCTACTGATGGGAAGTAGTGAATAAATTTCTTGCTTTGCTTTGCTTGCACGTATGGCTTTTGCTTTGACTTTACCTCAATTCGTGCATTTTCTCACTTTTACAATTCTCTCCCATCGCATCAGGGGACTAAGTGAGTGGCTGTGTGGGACTGAGCTGCCAGCTGGGGCTACACCATGACACCATGATAAGGCAAATACTACTTTCTTATTTGAAAAAGCCATTCAATGGACATATTATTATTTAAAGGGCCTAATTTTGCAGCCAAGCCTGTTTAAAATTCTGGGGTCAGCTCAGAAGTTATGCAACTTGGTATGTCTCTGGTTGCACATTACCCTTTCTTCCCTTATTCCTCAACCTCTTCATTTTATGGCAGCAAAGGGTGTTTCAAAATTCACTTTGAAGATTCCCAGTATCTTGTTAACAAGAACACCGGGACTTGCAATTCTCTGGTCTTCTGACTGAAGGATGGGGTTGATCTAGGTCAAACCATAGGTCTCTGCCCACCTCATCACTCCTTTTGGAAGCTGCTTTAGTACCAGCTGTGGTTAGGCACTACATTGCTCCAGTGCTGCACTTTTTCACCTCAGCTTCACAGACTTGTAAATCTGCACCCTTCTTTTTCAGCATTTGCATCTCCTACACCATTATTTAGGCTGCTGTTGGAGCCTCTTTACAGCTGTTGTACAGGGGTGTGTGCGTGTGTTTGTCTGTGGCAGGGGGTAGGGTGGGGGCACAATCCCTAATTTCCAGTCCTAGCCACCTTTTCTCCGCTAAGGCAGCCTTTAATACCTCATCCTCTTCCAGCTTTTGCTTCCTCGGAGTAGTTGCTTACAGGATTTTTGGTACTGCATAACACTTTTAACTTACTATTATACTGCAAAATCATTCTTAAGATTTACTCTCTCCCAATTTCCATTGTTCCACTTTGTTTTCTCTCTCTCTTCAGCCTGGAAGTTCCTCGTCCTGTCTCTTCCCCACCATTCCGCTGCACACCTGATTCATTAACAGAATGGTTTTGGTTGTGCTTTTTCTTCCAGTTTTGCAGGCTCCTAGTCAGCATCCAGGACAGTCCTGCAAGAATCTTGATTTCAAGAGTTGGTACACTACTGTACAAACCACACACCCACCACTGTATGACCCAGCCCCATGGGTGGGTCATCTTTTACCATGAAAACCAAGGAAGTGACCATTTAGGCAGTTGCATGAAGAAGTTTCACTTCCACTCTTGAATAGTCGTAACAGTAAAAAGACATAAACCTGTTTTCTTGCCTTTCTCTTATAGGTGTTCCTGCCATTTCTGTTCTTTATCCAACTTTGCAGAAAACCCTGCTCAAAGTAGAAATAAAAATAAAACTTGGGACCCAACTACACTGAGGGAGAAATGCAGGGTCACCAACTTCTGTTCACCTAGACTATAATATTTTAGACTAACACCAGCTAAGACGGGGCTTCTGTCTGTCACCACCTTGTGCGGACTCTCAACTATTTTTATCAGACTCTGTCAGCTCACAGTGCACAGGCTGACACCTAATTAAACCTAAATTTACCTAGGTTGAGTTCCAGCCAGATTAAGGAAAGAAGGCAAAGACCATCCTTTCCCTCCTCTGTGTTTTTCCTGTGATCCTTTATCATTTAAGTTGTCAAAAAAGATCAGTTACTATGTTTTAAGTAGCTTACTTGTCAGGTCTGCAGGCACAGACATCACCTGGTCCTCAGTGATGCCCCAGCATGCCATGAAGGCCCCCAGAATGGCTTGCCTGCTTTCTCCACCAATTTAGTGAACTCACGCCATCTATGTGGACCAAAGAAATACACCTTACATCAAGCATCAGGAATTTACTGTTGGCCTAACAGACATTTTAAAGCTAATGAAATTACTGCAGTCCGTGGCTTGTCACTAACAGTGGATACAAAAAGGCACTTGAGGAGCTGTAGTGGGCCTGCTTTACTATTTCTTCACAAGTTTAAGCCAGTATTTCATAAATGTTGGCTCACTCTTTTAGCTGTTAATGTCACATGTTAGTTATCCATTCATAATTCCATCATGATTATGATTATTCAATAGATGATGAGATCGTAAAGGCAGCAAGTTTCTTCTTGGAGCTCCCATCTACAACGCTGGGTATCAATCATACAACATGGATGCAGCTTAGCTTAAAAGCCACTATTATGCATCTACCTACCCTTGTATGTGGAAAAAGAAGCAGCCAACATCTGTGTGATGCCTGGTATCTTGGCCAGCAGACCAGGGACTGACCCCAATTCCTCCAAAACTAAAAGCTGCTTTAGCCTGGATCTGCTTTTCCACAGGCAGTGTGGCAAAAGACATCCAAGCTCTGCAGATCAGGCACACAAACAGTCCGTGAGACATTTTTTCCCCAGTTGGTCTCAGCTGCTCATCGTTTAGAAGTAGTCAAACACAGATCAAATGGTTGCCCTCCACTGCTAGTGACAGGTACATCCACAGGGAGATCTTCTGCTCCTCTTGCAGTCAGATGCATTAATGATCTCTGCAGAGAACACAGCTGCCATAAAAATGGCAGGGATGAATTTTTCAAACCACTGCTGAGCTAAATGTACAGTCACTAAGGGCAGGGATAAAACTTCCATAAATAGCAGAGTTCATCAACGGCTAAGACTGCTCATGTGTCTCAGTTTAACTAAAAATTCAGTTTCCAGTCTCCTAATACTTGGATCAGGGGTACCAGAGCTGTGTGTCTCCAAGTGTTGTTTAGGTACTAGGCACAGTCGTAACTGAGAATTATTAAAAGGAAGATCACTGATTAACTACATTTGCAGGCTGTGTTCTGAATCAAGAACTGCCTGTCCTCTTACAGCTGCCAAAAAGCCATAGAAAAGCCAGATTGTGCATTCAGTGAACTCAGCAGAATCACAATCACAGGCCCACCACCTTACCCAGATGAATTTATCACTGTTTGGCAATCCACAGTGCACTGATCTGGTATTAATGAGTGTGCAACCATGTCTCAGTGCTGACAAACGTGAACTGGACCCAAAGGACTTCTCCTTATATGCAGTAGCTGAACATTTTTACCTGCTCCTACTGACAAAACTGGAATGTCTCCAAACCCCAACTCCCTGTACATCCTGGCACAAAGGAGAAAAAAATCAGCAGGAAATTGACAGAGAGATGGATGACAGTGGGGAGGAGGAGATCCACTGCAATAAGTCTGGTCCCATGGAGCAAAACTCACAGTAATAATGATTTGCATAAAAGAGCCCCAAGATAAAAAATACAACAACTATTACAACAAGGGGTATTGAGTGTGCTGGTGAGACCAGTAGCAGGATGGAATCTAAGAAAGAAAAGTTGTGTGAAGTATCAGATTTAATACATCAAATACTTCCAGCACGGAAAACTTTGAGAAGGTTTCAGCATACAAAAACTGCTGTATCTACCCAATCATACCAAACACACAGCACCAGAAACAATGGCTGCTAATATAAATGACTGCTAAAATACTAAAATAGCCTTTTCCCATCTTTTAACTCGAGTGATGATGCATGCAGCATGGCATCTCTTCAAAACTCAGTGGATATACAAATAATGGATATACAACTCAAAAGTAACCATGTGCTCATCTCTCTTAGAAAGCTGAGAGGGCTACCAACCCTTTCTGCATACTGGTTCACCATAGTAATACCCACATAAATCGCAAGGCAAAATAAGCCCCACAGCCATTATAAGCCATCTGCAGAATCACTGTCCAAATCTAACACTTGACACTGCTTTTTAAAATGATCTCTGTCTCTCTCAGTACCGATCTGTATGCATCCAGGACTTAGCCAAAACCAGAAAACCTTAAGACTGGGCAGAAAAAATTCCACTTTTCTATCAATACTGGGACAGTCCGGCCGCTGCCAGTGGCTGCCAGCGACTTCACCTGGGTGAGATTTCACATTTGCTTTGCATCAAGACATTGCTGTTAGACGAATAAAATGCATTCCACTTTTAAATTAGCATATTCTCCACCATCAGACAAGGTTTTGCAAGAGACAGGAAATGGCAACTTGATTTCTATACATCTCTGTTCAGGACTCTTCATGGAGAAAGTCCCACCCTGTAGGGTCTAGAAAGGAAGAGACAAGAATAAAACGTGCTTATAAACCACCATTTTAGAAGGGCTCCTCACAGACCTGAGAAAAATGAGGTTCAGCTTTCTCATGTGAACACATCATTAAAAATCAACACAAGTGATACCAGTAGGACATGTTCCTTTGAATAAAACCTCAGCTTCTGCAGCTTGCAGTCTGAACCAGCCAGACACCAATTCACTCTCAGGCCATGACTCAATTGTCCTTCGTGGTACCATCTATACGCTCACAGCAATGGAAGTGAACTCTTACTGATACAAATATGACAGAAATTTCACACGGTATAAAAATAAAGCCCTCTATATTGCCAGCTCAGTTGAATTTGCTTGTCAAGGATAAGTATGCACAAGGGCAAGTGGAATAAATTCTAATCGACAGAAGTTTGGGGTTCCCTGAGTACGTCCCTGGCATAAACTAGCAGATAGTTTGTTGCCAGTCCAGGTAATCCAAAATAATTCAAAACCAAACTAATTTCTAGAAGGTTTTTTCAAACATTCATGTGACTGCTAAGAGACAACCAGCCCTCTTCACTATCAGGAACTCAAATCAAATTAAGGTTACTTAGGGCAGCACATGAACCAACTGCACACTTTTACTGAAGACAGAAGTGAGTCTTACAGCTAAACCCTGAGTGAACTCTGCATTAACATACAAACTAATGGCTTCAGCAAAGTTATTTTGAACACTTGGGTCAGTTTGATTTTTCTGACATAAACTCTGGGCAAGCAGAGGCATGTCAGCAGACAACATTTTCAGAAAAGTTGGAGTGTTGTAACAGAACTTCTAGTATGAGGAAAGCATAATGTAAATAAGTGGAGGGAAGAGGGAGGCAGACAGACAAAGGGTCAGAAGAAACAACAGAAGGGTTAAAAAGAAAATAATGCATTAATTGCGATCGAGCACTGTAAGAATGATTTCACCAAAACAGAAAAGATAAGCTGCCAAGAGGGTGAAGAACATATCTAGAGACATAAAACACCCAAATAAGGAAAACGTGAGAAATTCAACGACTTTGCCCAAGACTTATAAGAAGGTTGAAAGGGTGAAAAAAATACAATGCAGCAAAAAATCCAAACTGGCACCCACTCCTAAAGATTACAAAAGAAAAGTAGGCTAAAACCCATTCACCACAGCCAGCCAAGCAGAGCCCTATAGACACAACAGGACTCAGCAGGCACCATGATAATTGGGTTCCTTGTCTGATTCACATGAGACCTATGCCATTTAATACACTCATTAACAACATAACACAAACTTGCCTTAATCATTGGCCCACTACAGAGAAAGGGCTCTGGGCTCTCCCACTAAAGTGAGTGAAAAAAACCACAGTACTAATAAAGTGCTAACACGCACATAACTCATCTACAGAAGTCTTCAACAGATCCACAAGCTTGGAGGAATTCAGTGAATACAGGACTGTAAGGATTACAGGCGGCTTGAAGAACAAATTCAAAGAGGTAGAATTACAGAACTGAAGGGAGAACCGTAGATATTGCCACATCGAGCAACAAGCCACAGGAGTTGTATGTACTCTGCAAAGCCTCCAGTCTTGTCTCACTTTGTCTTGCCAGTCTGGAGCTTTGATTTATAGCTGTCTCAGCAGGTAACAACAAGGTAACTTTCCCCTGACACTTTGGCTCAGCTTTGTGCAGTTGTATGCTGCAATACCTATTACTACAATAACTTCTGCAACTAAAGGTCTTAATACAAAACTGTTTTGTGAAGAGCAAACTGTCTATGAACCTGGAATAAAATCAGAGCACCGAGGAGTACAGCTGCAGAGTGACAGCAGAGACTTTGAAATCACAGGCACAGGGTGCCAGGGCTATAAGCAACCCAGCAACAGTCCTGGGCCATTAGAGCAAGGCAGCCCAGTTTATTGGCGTTACAAGGGAACAAAGAACAAACGTGACACATAGAATAAAATCAGATGTAATGTGAAATTGTGGACCAATAAAGGAAGTGCAAGGATTTGTCTGTGTTTGGAGAGATATGAAAATAACCCCAAGATGAAACCATCATCATCAGCGTTCTCCTTTCAGCCGAGACCTGAGGTCCTGGTGGCTTACTATCATCCCCTCTTCTTGATAAAGACTGAGCCACTGACCAAAGGGCCCAGAGGGGCATTGGAAGGGCCAGTACAACAAAGGAAAAGGGGCAGGTATTGGCAAGAGCATACATAACAATTTTGAGTTATGAAAGGTAATTACTTTAAAGAACCTCTGGTCATTTGGACTGCTAGTACCATTTCAATCAGAGTATTAACAGCCAGTGCATGGTGACAAGTCACGGGTGGGAAAATAAACTCTTGGCTCTGCATAAAAGGCATATTCCTGTACTCTACATAAACTGCAGGGTAACAAAAGGAAACAACTCATTATCTAATGAATTAAAAAAAAAATCTTATCAGTCTGAAACAGCTATTCCTTTCCAACTTTTTAAAATTCCTTCTGGAGTAACTAGTCACAAAGTATTTCACTAAGTGGTGTGATAGGGTTTGGTAGCGCCTAGGACCTTCTATCTTTTCCCACGATCTTTTACTGTTCTTGCCTTGGTAATTTTAGTCTTTGATTTAAATATCATCTCCATTTGATTTAAGTATCATCTCCATTTTCCACACCAGTTTTCATCTTAGTTGCTGTTGGTTTTGATTTTGTTCCTAAGTCATGAAACCTGTAGAACAACTTTGAAATGGGACAAAGCAGGCTGGAAGGCACTTCCAAGGATCCTTAGGTAAGAAATGACAAGCTACATACAGGCAGTCTAAAAGAATAGGAAAGATGCTCATATTTTATAATATTTACTCGAAAAATGTAACACTCATTTATCTTTTCCTGCTTTTTGAACTTTCGTAATGCACATCTTACCATCATAAAGCTTTCCATTGAAAGCACTGTGCATAGGGCTTAAAAAGCAAGAGAGAGAGGGGTTATGTAACCACTGGACTCTGGGAGCAAAGGCTTTAAGCCAAACATGAAGTACAGTTCCGCAAGCCCATTTTGTATAACCTTATCATCAGCACAAGATGCTACCTACGTGGCCCTTGGAGGCTAGAAGAAGAATGGAAATGCTTGCACGTTCCTCCGTATGGTAATAAATCTCTGCCTGTCTTTCAGTGGATGCAACACAGGAAGGCTTTTTGTAGAAGCACAGTCAGAAATGTTTTTGTTGGAGCTCAGCTGTTTTGACCGGCCCCACAGGCAAGTTCAGTGCTGGTGTATGCATAGAAGAATGGCTGTTTAGCACCACTTTCACAAATGACATTTTGTTTTGAAATGCTGCAGAAGACAGCTCAGGATACGAGCTGCCAAGAACAGGCTGCCTAGCTGATTTAAAACCACTGGAGTGAAACGTGATTATTATGCTGTTTATCTCCGTAAAAATCAAATGCCTTCCTCCTCTCATCCACATTTACCAAAACGGCGTCTGATTAACAAAACCTGCTGTCCTCCCATTACAATGATAATCTCAAAGGTCTAACTGGGAGGAGAAGTGTGGAGGGGATGTCAGTCCAACTTGCTAGTATGATACTGCAGTAGAACAAAAGATAGAAAATAAGTCCCATTGCCCAGACAATCCTATAAAATCATCTTGTTTAAACACAGACCAACAAACCTATGGTGCGAAGGGAAAATGATTTAGTTAAAATCAGTACAAGTTTTAGAGAACAGATGCATCGTTTTCAAAGTGCTATTTTTCAAGCCAAAAGAACAAAAGGCACACGGAAACAAGTGTGTCACTATCACAGCCTTCAGTGGCCTACACCAAAGAGAATTTTCAGGCTGAAGACACTGATCTCTGCTCCCTGAGGTAATGAGATAAATGGTGCTGTTCAAACAGTAAGCTGCCTCCCACACTGCTGGTGAAAAAAAAGTCACAGAAACCAACTGCTTGTCAGTCTCAAACTTTAGGCAGCTACATTTTCTTTGCAAGCTTCCTTTTTTTGTCTTTGTAGGCACAAGCACAGAACACGTGCAAGTTTAGGCTCGCATACTGTAGTCTGCAAAATGTCCTACTAAGGAGGACATGAAGAAATCTCACCTAAAATTAGGTCGGGTAAAATAGAGAAAATACTGCAATTACACAGTGCCATTAAACTTACCAAGAATTTAACTCTGCAAAAGCATTCTTTTCCAAAACACAACTTTTCAACAGAAAGCTACATGGATTTTTAAAACTCTTTTTTTTTTTTTACTACCCTGAGCTGACAGAGAGCACTTTTTGTGTGTGCTTGTCAGAGAAGAGAGAAAAGAAGTCCGAGGCAGAAGGAACCCAAACCTCTGGTAGTATTTGTTTTCAAAACAGTCCTTCTAATTTTTAGCATGAACATTCTGTAAATTTACTATAGGTAAGAGCATTTTTAAACAGCCAAAACCCCCTAACCAACCCAACATACAGCCCTGAAAGACTGAACAAGCTCTAACTTGGCAATTACAAAATTAAACATTAAGCATAGCTTTTCTCTCTCTCCTCCCCTTTCTCCTACTTCCCTCTTGAGGGTTTAAGCCTGCTATCTGTGGATCGACAGTGGTTTCCAAGTACATCAAATAGCAATTTTTTCACATTTCTCTTAATCTTTTTCAATTTAAATATTTAGGACTTCACAGGTTCTTGATAATAAGCACAAGCTCAGTAAACCATTAGTTGGGTTGGTGAATGTGCCTTCTGTCTCCATTTAGCATGAATATTTCATGATTCCTATTCAGTTCTAGGAAGCACAGGGAGGGCAGTTAAAATAAAAACAAATAAACCCTAGGATTGCTTTCTAAAAGGGTAAGTTGTTCTGCAAATATATTTTTTGACTAATGGAGAGGTTCTTTTGGCTGGTATTTGTAAACTTATTGCCTTGCCTCAAAAGTCAGTAAAAAAGTCTACTTGTTTCAGCTCTTGTGCATCACGGCACACACAGAAAACAACGCACCCTTTCCCAGGCACAGTATACTCCCCCTCACTATTCCCTGATGAGTGAAATGGAGGCTATATACCTCTGGGATCAGGTTTTAATTCTCTGATTGTTCTACTCCTGTTATAGTTCTCCTTGGAGAATTTGATTTGTAAATGCCAGTAAGTGAAATGCTTTAACAGAAGCAAAGAAAAGAACTCCACATATGCCAGATATCCTGGTCTTTGCACTGATAGAAAATCTTAAATTAATTCCTCTTAACATTGTTCCTGTCTCACTTGAAAACACACTGCCTCCCTCTTTTCTGGCTTTTCCTCCATCCCTTCCTTCCATCCCTCCATCTTTCCTTATTTTCTTCAGACTGAGTAAGCAAGGCACCACTCTGTCCCACGCTGAGGCAGTCCCTAGGTTTTGCATGTATAGAAAAAAACACCCATCCACCCTCTTCAACAGAGGCATGACCTCTGGTGACTACCAGCCCTGCCTCACAGAAATGGTTATTGATGAGCCAAAACCTGAATCAGTCCTCAGGATCTGGGGATAAGGTCATTTCCCTCATTTTTCATTCCTGCAGTTAGCAGCATGCTGATTTCAGATTTTTGAGTCAAGGAGACTGATACATCTTTTACACTCCTGCTTTGGAAAATGTTCTCCAACACTGGAAAGCAGGTACCATTTAAAAGACTTTGCTACCCATTTCTGATTGTAAACTGGGAGGAAAGACGCCTACATATATGATAGCATATCTATCCTAGAACTGTAGTTTTCTGTAGGAATATACAGCAACATATTAGGCCTGACTCTACCTTAGTTACACTCAAAGACAAATTACCATCAGATTCAGCCACAGACAAGCTTTGCATCCTTTTCCACCTTAAGTGTTTGCAACGAGATAAAAGACGTCCAAATACATTTCTCGTATGAATAACCACTGCATTAAAAGTTCTCCCTTTTTTTCATTACACTTCTATTGCATAAAGTCATGAATCTGTGCCCTTGAGGGCACATTCTCAGTGGTGGTGATATAACATATTCCACTTTGCAAAGAACCCAGATTCCCATTGCACTGCAATTGATAACAATCATTTTAACACCTACTACAACCCTTACTGTCAGCAACAGGGAACTGAGCACCCTTTTAAAGAGTCAGTCTGAAGGGTTTCGTGTATGCACTTAACTCCCACCACAGAAGACAGAACGAAACATGGACTTGCCACTAAACAAATACATCCTCAAGGCTAGTATTTTAAAAACTAAATCGTGTCAAGCCAGTTTAGAGCCAGTATCTCACACATGAGTCTTGTTTTCTGAAGCCACATTGTAAATCCCAGGAGTTCATTTAGCCAAGGTAGCATAAACCAAATGCTGGGCCATGTGGTGTGAACAGACAGGCACTGGGATACTGCCAGGAGAACCTGCAGGAGCTCATGATCACTTCAGCTCTTATCCTCAGAATGAAATACAGCCTCCTTCAAGCTAAGAAAGAAACTCCGCTGCCAGACCTTAGGCAGATCAGACCCGTAATCAAAGAATAATCTTAAAAATAGAGATCTCCAATAGAGAAAACTGCAAAACTTTCAGGAACGCAAAACTGGAACCTACTAGTCTTTCACTTTGTCATATTTCTCTTAAGTTATCATTAGATGGTCCAAGAAGTATTTACACACAGAAGAGTTGGGTTCTTTACACTCAGTGGACTTTCACTTATCTGATTTGGTCTCAGAGAGGCATAATAGCTTCCTTTGATAAATTACCAAAATGAAGGCTGTTTTAGCAGGAATAACAGGGTAAGGCTTACCAATTTAAGCTAACTGAGACAAAGTTTCTTGAGGTTCGCAATATTTGCTCAGTCTCAGGAGTAACTGAAAAGACAAAAAAGCAATTAAAAACAAAAGTATTAGGAGTATTAAGATGTGTTGTACAGCAAATTTCAGAAAATCAGTACAGAGGCTGACTTGTTTAATTATTTAACATAAATCAGATAGATACTAATGAGCGATGGAAATGAGATTAAAGAAATTGCTGATAGACACATAAGACTTCAGTTTTGCTTTTAAGAACTGCTGCATAAAGACAAGCTCCCATATGCTTCTTCAGGTAACTTAAATTATCTTCTGCTCTCTTTTTTTCCATGTCCCCATGCACAAATTCTGAACTAAGAAGTCCTTCAAGCACAACGAAGTCCTGATTATAAAAAGGCAGGGTGCTATTTAAAGTGTTTGCTATCACAGTGAAGAATTAAAGAACAATAATCCAGGATTCTGATGGAGTGTCATTTCCAAATGTGCATTTGCCTGTCATCAGCAATGGCATTTTCCCCCTACTACTTTCTTTTCATTCCTGTGTAATCATTTTTCAGACTTCACTCTTGTCAGCACTAACAATGTCTGCAGCTAGTAGAGTCACAGTGCAAAAATACTTGCCCGAAGACGGAAGAAAGCCTGTGGGCTAGCATCGACTGCCGAGACCGCCTTCCAGTCATCTTCTCAGCCCTAGATACAA
>NW_010425232.1:44340-52355 GCF_000710305.1 Buceros rhinoceros silvestris
AATGCCGAGACTGCATTCCAGACATCTCCTCAGCCCTACATACAATCCTGCAAAGTATAAACTTGCTCTCAAATTGTATCATCGCTTTAATCCATCACATTCTTCACTGAAGCCAAAAGCACAAGTTAATCTTTCTGTTTGAAATGCAGTATCATCACAGCCTCAGTTCTGTAGATGTAATTCAGACCTGCACTACACAACTGTAGAACAGGCACGCTGACATCTGCAGTTATTCTGTGTTTACACCAACAGGCTGAAGGAAAAGGACATGATGTTTTAAGACCAACTGCACCTGTAATGCCACAAATGGTACAAAGACATTATGTATCATCTGGGATAAAGCAGGCCTTTATATACCCTGTAGCACATTAATGAAAGCAGCATGAGCGTCTCTCTGATCAAGAGCTGCCAACACAAGTTTTACAGCACACTACAGAGGTGTAATTACACAAAGTAATTTCAGCTGTCACTGCGCAAGTTTCGGCTGTTTTTCCCTTGCTTTTGCTGGGAGTGTGTTAAAACCTGCCCACTGCATTGCTGGTCTCAGACACTCACAAGGACATAGCGAAGAGTCCAGCCGACTTCAGACTTCAGATCAATCTTTAAACAGCAAAACATTTCCAAATATGGGATATGTTCTTAGAGATCCTTAAGGTAATATTAGCCCTCTTACACAAGACATAGAAGCTCATTTAACACAGACACTTCATCATGCTGGAAATTTTCAGGAAAAAAATCCAGCATGGGAGTTAACATACGTTCATGGGAGAAATGTAAATGTTTGGTAAGATCAGCTCTTACTTATGTATTCCAAGCATCTATCCTAAAACTAAAAAAAATCCAAAAAAACCCCCAAAACCAAGCCAACCCAAAATTTCTTGAAGTCAGCATTAAGAATTTATTTTGCAAAAGCATTCAATTTATTAAAGAAATGAGAAATTCAGTCCGTAAAAATCTTGTTTCTAAAACGGAAAAAAAATCCCTCAAACAAACGAAGACCTACAGCAGAAATAATGTACATCTCCAGGAAGGTCAATCTGTAAAATTGCTCTTCCTCGCCATATGATCAGAAACTTGCATGGACCATCACAAAGTAGCAGCCACTTCGTAATTAAAAAGCAAACAAAAACATGCTAGAGTAAGACAAAGAGTTCCTCTCCTAATTTTACAGACTCGCAGACTCTTGAGAAACATACCAAATCACAATGCTAGTAAGTACAATTCTTAATTTTTGAAGAACGTTTCCCATTAGGAGATGAGCAGCATGAGAAGCGTCTGTCACATCCCAGTCCAGTACCCCACCACTATGCTACCATGAAAATGAGACAAGAAAAAACAAAAGAAGCCTATTTCTAAATGTATTCACTTTTTTTTGTGTTCTGCTGACATACTCAAAAGTGCAGTACACACTCTGGTAAATTAAGATGTGGATACTTCAGAAGTGAGAGCTGTAAAACGCTTTCAGAGCTCCAGGCATAACACTGTTAAATTACTACATTCTGCAAAGGTCTTTCTGGAAAAGGACTGGACCGTGAGAAAGGAGAGGGAGAGAGGGAGGGAGAGAGAGAGGGAGGGAGGGAACAACCTACTTAATGCCCTGATTTAGAAAGTTTGAGAAACAGTGCAGTAATTTGTGTACAGAGATGTGAGATAGCCAGATAGACTGAAGGTATCTGAGTGTCTAACAGAAGCACTAAGGTTGGTATAAATGACATAAGAATATAAATACGTGTGTCTGGATGAACAAGAATAAACAAAAGGAGACCGTGTATTGGTAAGAGTGGACTTTTTATTCCAAGACGAAAAGCAGCTTCTTCCAAGCCCACACTGTACTCTGACAAGCACAGCACAAATGACCTCCAGCCCCACATCAGGAAGATGATGGCAACAGGACTGAGCAATACTGGCTAGGCCATTTCTTCAATAATTGAAGACTTCCTTCCAACACCCTACCACAGAAACCGACAAATACTCCAAATAATGGAAAATAGACAACAAGCAGCAACCTTGTTTGAGATTAATGAAATCTTAGGAAGTAAAATCTGAATGCTCAAGACATCTCCATAGTAAGTGTAGCCTCCTAAAGGCTATGAAAGACCTGTCCCAAACCTACCCTGTCATCTCCAGTCCAGAAGAATCCTAGGGACATAACACAGTATCAGACACTGCTGCCCTTGTCCTCCTGTGTGCTACACATAGGTGTTGCTGGAGGGACAACACAGCGATGCAGGTCTTGATGTCTGCAAACACGTGGGCATGGGAACATGGGTAAATAAAAACTGTGAGAAAATGAATGCAAGTGAAATCAGTTTACTTGGAGGTTTTGTAAATAAATACAGCCTTTTTCTTCTGGAACATCACCCACAGAGTTTTGTTACAATTATTTGCCACAAACATAATATTCACATACTCATGTGTTGAGTTGCCAGCCTGGATGAACATACGCTCTTCTTTCCTTGACCCTTCTCTGGTATGAAGTCCTAATCTTTACTTTCTGACTAACAGTTTATATAGGCCAAGTATTGTCCAGAAAGTTTTCCAAACAAAGAAAAAAAAGCTGATGAAGAAAGAATTTGGAATAGGCCTTCATGAATTTTTCCTCAATTTTTCATCTGAAATTTGAAAGCCTGCCATTTTTCTGTTGATGTGGAAAAAAAATATTTACACTTTGGACAATTTTTACCAAACAACACTGTGAAAAATATCTTTCATTTGCCAACTGTTTTCTTTAATCTTTTCCACCTTTATTGTACATTCTTCCCTTAAATCATAGCTCTCTAGTAAGGTGTAAAAGATAACAATGAAAAACATACAATAAATATGATGACTGGAAAAAACTAAACCACCAAAAATCAAACAGTTTGAATGTCATTCCAAGTTTGTTCTTATTTCAGGAGAAATTACAAAAAATTTCAGGAGAATTCTTAAGAAAATTGAGATTTTTGGTATACATTTGTGTAAAAATGAGTATGCTACTGCCATTCCATCCCACGTGTTCTTATCACTGACTTGCTCCTGACAGTTGTAACTAAAGAGACATTTAGCAAATAACAAATATTTTGTACATATCTCATTAGAACAATGAGGATATAAGATTTTTCATCCCAACAATTCACTTATGATCTTAAGTCACTGTAAATTCTAAATTTTGGATGTGGTTTTTAGGCAACCAAATGACAACCAGTATCACAATTCTTTCAAATAACCATCTTCATTTGTAGCCACATAGAGCCTACTGCCCTCCCCTCCCAAACGGAATACCGAATGTGTAAAACGCAAGTTTGCATTAGCCAGGTACCAGGAGAACTTAAGAGTGAAAAAGAGAAAAAGAAATTTTGAATTCTAGCTGTTATGCTGTTAGTCAGCTCACTATCCTAGGAACTACTAGACACAGTAACCAGATGCAGTGGAGTCCATCAATCTTTAATAATGTTTTCTACAAAAATCAGAGCAGCTGCATAATTACATTCACATACCTGGTAAATCGCCTCTGAATAAGGCAACATGCTGACCTCTTTCACTTTTTTAAGCCACTTCATTTTGAAAAGTTGTACCATTGTTTCCAAGCAGAATTTCTAAACGACTCATCTATTCTTTTCTATTAGAACACAAAGAGGGGTTTAGGTCTGAAACAGATGCTGACATTTTGAAAAGGATACCATTGGTTGTACAGGTCATTACACAACAGACATTTCCTAAGCCTGCTGAAATCAGCTGGAAGAACAGCTATCACAACATGACTGTGTTTGGTAAAAGAATGCTGCTTCCTCTGTAGAAAATACCTGTCAGCTGATGAGACTCTTCTTGATCAAGGCATCAACCGCATCCAGTGAAATCCTAAATATAATGCTTCCAGAGAGAACTGCTTCTGGCAGCATGGGGCTTCTCAGAAATCCCTCTTCTTAACAACACAAGAAATCCAGCAATAAACATGTAAATGCTGTAGTTAATAATTTTACAACACAAGGAATTAATCTTTTAAATATTCTGCAGCTAAAATCCACACTTTTCAGCTTCAGTGCAAGGCCCAAACCTCAGGTGTGGGATGACATTAAAGGCACATTACTCAGAATTAAATGCAACCCTTTACCACTCCTCCTAACATTGGACTGAACTCAAAAGGCGGGATCCCATATGAAAACGCGTATACCAAACAGATTTTGCTGGCAAACCAGTACACTTGTGTTTTCATTCTGCATTGGAAATTGTGTGTCTTTTCAAGATGAATTTTTCCATGTCCAGAAACCCAGGATCATGTTTGCACTCACAGAGACTTTTTTTCCCTTTGATTCCTAGTCGTAAATGACCAGCTGTAAACTCTGTCATGATAAAAGCGTAACTGATGCCAATGTATCTCTTGAAATGTTTTTAGATTTAATGGAACAGGGTTCTTAGCAGCTCCACAGGAAGCTCTTTTGTTTCCACAACCTGAGAAACAGCATCCTCTTCTCCTAAGAGGAGAGAGGTCTTCTCCATGCACGAAAGAAAAGCCAGTGGCATTTGCTAAATACCACACTGTTTAGATTTGCATGTTCCCTTACAATACAAAGCAGTGGCTTTGTATTGCTTTATTTAGAAAAACAGCTCTACATTTGACCATGGAAAATTAATAATCCATCAGCTCTACATGTTTGACACCTGATGGAAGCTTTCAAACACATTTAGTTACCACTCCCTCTTGTTACTGTAAAGCCTGTTTTCTGACTTGTTTGGCATTCCATGGAAACGGTTGAGCTGGCACGTTTTCTGTCACACATTCAAGTAAAAAATAACCGAACTAGAGAACAACATAACCAAGGATCTCCAGGCTGCTGGAGACCTGTTCTTGCTGCTCGTCCAGCAACAGCAGCCTCTGGGAGTTCCTGCCTGCCTCGAATCCTCCCGTCTGTGCAACTGTTGGACAACTGCTGCTGCTGCAGAGGAAGCAGATTAATGCACACCTCACATCTGCAGGCAGAGGTCAGTGATATCCAAATCAGTGCCACACACTTCTTCTAAAACACCTGTTCTTTCCATGCATTTCCACACATTTCCATTCAGACACCAGATTTGGAGTCTAGAAAAACAGTATCTGCTCCTACCCCTGCCACTACACTGATAGACAAGTGACCTACTCAGGCAAGTCACTTCATCCCTGAGCTTCGTGACATTTTATTTTTCATAATTCAGCATTTGTAACTCTAAAGAAACTTGACCAAAGAATTCTTCCAGCTGCTATCCAGCTACTATCCCCACTACTATCCCCTCAGACAAAAAGGAAAAGCTCATTATGACAGATAGGCTATGGCTACTCAACTCCCATAAAGCTGAGTGAAGTGCTGCTGAATGGTTGTGAGCATTTTGGCACACTAAATCAAACTCTTCTTCTTCACTACAGACCTCTTAGAGAACTGTAGGATGCTTTTTCCCCCAAGCTATTTTAGTAGAAAATTCAGAATACTCAACAACATCACTGTAGCACAAGGGTTCTTGTGACCCATTACTTGGGTTACATTGCTGGAAAAAAAAAAAAAAACCACCAGAATAAGCAAGTCCTTTGCAGCTCTGTGTATGTGACTGCTCCTATCTTGTCTGACACAATGGAGACAGGCGCTGAAGTTAAAAGGGTAAGTTGTGACAGCACGAAGAGAAAATCTCACTCAAGCTGAAAAAAAATCATACCATACTGAGAAGAAGCATGGATATGCAGCATATCTTTTTAATTTTTTTTAAAAAATACACAGACTCCCTTCCTTCCAAAATGCCTGAAAAAAAAAAAAAAGATCAAGTTCTGGGGGAAAAAAACCCCATACCCTGAAAAAGCAACCACCCCCAAAGAAAACCCCACCCAGTTAAGTGTACCTCTCTGCTCACATCAGTGACTTGCCCAGTTCATGAAGCTGCACCACTTTCTTTCTGTTTCCCCTCAGTTGCATGACCAGAACTCATCTTGCTCCTTGTCCTCACTACTGAACTAAAAACAAGCGACAGCGCAAGACAAGTTATACTGGCATCAAGGTGTGAAATGCTAATTTTACTATATTCCTAAATTATTGTAAGTACTCCAGTCTGAGCAGGTAATGGTCAGATTGTGGGATCATGAGTAAAACTGGACTCCAGAGGAAATCTTGATGGAACCCCTTATGAGGAAGGTATGGCCAAAGGTGACTAGGAGCTAATACCAACTCATTTGCTAAAATCACCTGAGATTCATTTTTTCAGATACATTCGCATGTATTTGAACAAAACTCAGTTCTGTCATGCTGCATCAAAGTTATGTTGCTGTATGCTTCATCAAATGAAGAAAAATAAATCTTTGCAACAGATAAGGAAATTATGTACTCACACTAAGAGTTATTTTGCAGCCACACAAAAGAGTTCAGATTAAATGTGCCTGACAACTGCTGTAATGAAGCTTCGCACAAAGTGCATGCAGATCATGCTTTATCCTGGCTCATTTTCAAATGTCAGCAACTTTCTGCATTCTGCAAAAAAAAAAGTAATCCTGTAATTGGTATGGAATGGAAAGCCCCATTCTAGTTGAAAGCAAAACCAAACCATGTTGCCCTTAAGCTATTTTATTGAAGCAGTGAAACTGCTTATTTTTAATCGATGTATTCTAGTCTGCCCTGTTTCAGATCATGGCCTTATAAAGCCACCTGTTAGTTCACTGGTGTGAGACATGTTTCTTTTTCTTTCTCCACGGACACATTAGTAATAATGGACCTCCTCCTTTTTTTCTTTTTTTTTTTTATTCAGGCATTTCAAAGGCAGTCTGCAATAAGATTATCATCTGCAAATGTTTTTTTGTACAATTTAATATCATGGACTGTAGTATTACATTCAAATAACAGCATATTAAATTTCATTTGGCATGTGGGAAAATAAAACGAAAGCATGAGTTTTGAAGCATAAAGAGGATAAATAGATAGGATTCTACTTCATCATATTGAATAATTACATTCTGGCGCTGTGCCCAAACCATACTTACTATGAAGAGACTAGAGTGTACAGCACGCTGCCAAAGTCTGTCTTCCTCAGACAAAGGCTAGATGACTCTGGTACATCAGAAGTCTTACAGATTACACAGAATGACAGTATCATCTGGCTGGAAGAGACCTTCAAGATCATCGAGTCCAACTGCTCACCCTGCACTGCCAGAGTCCCTAAACCATGTTCCTCAGGACCACATCCACACATCTTTTAAACACTTCCAGGGATCGGGACTCCACCACCTCCCTGGGCAACCTGTTCCTATACTTAATAACCCTCTGTGTAAAGAAATTTTTCCTGATATCCAACATAAATTTCCCCAGACACAACTTAAGACCATTTCCCCCAGTCCTGTCATCTATAACATGAGAGAAGAGACTGACCCCCACCTCACTACAACCTCCTTTCAGGTAGTTGTAGAGACCAGTAAGGTCTCCTCTCAGCCTCCTCTTCTCCAGACGAAACAATCCCAGTTCCCTCAGATGCTCCGCATAAGACAGATTTGCTTGCTGGTGCTGTATTATAGGTACCTGGAAATTCATTGAACTGCATTTCATCATTACAGTTCATTTACAAGGCCCATAAATGTAACAGCTGATAGTTACACCTGTGTTGTGCAAGTGTTCGCATTGCACTGACTGCATTTCTTACATGACCCAGCTTGCAATGGGTACCCTCTCAGGGTGGCTCCTCAGCCTGGTTTGAGGACTGAAGAAGGCTGTCATCATTGTTTGCACCGTACGGAAACATGGTATTGCTCCTATCCTGCTGCTGCTGTGAGGCTGGGCCATCTGTGCATCTTGAAAAGAATTTACACTTAGCAGATCTCTGTCTTCTGCTCAGTTTGCACTATGGAAATATGCTTTACTTCTGGTACTGTCTAAACTGCTTTCTTCTGGTCTACAAGAAGCATTTTCAATACACTACATTCTACCTAAGAAATTAAAAAGCACCAGGCTCTTAATCCACACGTCATAAAAGGATTCAGTTCCTGGTTGCAAAAGTCTCATTGTCAGTCCTGCAGCAGCTGCCACTATTGGCTG
>NW_010425232.1:52411-69195 GCF_000710305.1 Buceros rhinoceros silvestris
GTAAATGTCACATTGTCAGCCCGACAGCACCTGCCACTATTGGCTGCATTTGCCTGCCCTGCAGAATTGCCCAAGAAGATGTGAAGTCAAATTTGTCATTTTCGAAAGGCAAAATTTCTTGTTTTTTCACAACAGTCATTCTGCTATATGTTATTCTCCTGTCATAATATCACTTATCCAACCTGTCAAGGGTATTTTATCCAGCTGTCAGGCAATTCCTGTGGAAGTACCATTCCCAAGATCCAGTGTATTATGCCCAAAAGAAACATAAAGAATTTATATATAATTTATATTGCTTTACAATACGCTTTCAAACAAATCAATAGGATAACAATGTCTGTCTTAAAATGAAGGTAATGTAACCTAACCTAATGGATTTTTCTTTTCTTATTAAATTGAAGCATAAAAGATTAAGTTAAACATATGTAAGTATAAAAAAAATGCTCTTTTCTCTCCATTTCCATTTCAGGAGCCCTGGCTGGCCTCTCTCTTGATCACAAGTAATCTCTTCTTTAGGGAGGTCCACAAAGCATGCAGCTTTTCCCTTGCTTCTTGAGCACCAGCTCAAGGACTTTTTTATTGTGATTGCTCATTCTGAAGTTTAGCAACTTCAGCAATCCTGAAAATTATATGGCCAGCTTAATGAAATTCTGGTCTTGAAATCAGTGCAGATGCACACACAACAGCTCAGAAGTGTTAATTCAAATTATGGAAACCGCGAACGCAAATAGCAAGGCCACTGTCAGTCTAAAATCCCACTCTATCTTGGCTAATCTAGTTACTTGCCTGCAAAAATACTTACACTACAAGTGCAGCCTTATGCTAAGTTGCATTGCATCTCTTCCATGACATAGAGTGAGAAGACTGTCTTTATAAGAAAAACAGGAAGAGACACAAAAGAGGCATGGTTCTTGAAGAACTAGAAGACACAGGTGTGGATCCATTCTCCTATAAGAGGTATTTTTAAGTTGAAAAGTTTGTCCCCCTTAACTATCTCTTTATGCAACAAACCTGAACAAGAAGAAAATGCTCTTCCTGTTCAAAGGCAAAGCAAAGAGGAAAGTCAGGATTTCACCTGTCCAGAGTAATGAAATTAAATAGACATTTGCATTACATTGCTTTTCTTTTGATATGACCAGAACCAACTACAGTCAGTTACTGTTCTGACATGAGACAAGACTGACAGGTCTGGTACAGGGATTTTTACAGGCAGCCTAAGATCAGGCAACTGTCTACATCTTCCCATAGCAAGACTGTAACTCTCTTTTCCCAGGTCACAATACACCTTTCAATTACTGTACAAAACACTCACTAAAATCAATAACAGCTTCACAAAAATAACTAGAGTTATACCTGGATTCTTAGCACATATACCGAAGCTTGAGGCTCTGTTTGGTTCAGTTTAGAACAATCTCCAATACGTTTTAGTGTTCACTGAAAGGAAAAAAAAAAAACAATGTATTAAAGATAACGCAGATTTAAAAAAAAAGGTTTTGGCAAGGGCAGACTGATCTTAAAACTGGTTTTGTATTAATGTCTTTTGTGGATGATTTGAAAATACTCTATGTTTTTTCTGTTGAGGTCTGAACAAAAGCAATGCAATGGGAGTACTATGCTTTACACACCATGTATATGGACTTGTGAATTTCTCAAAGCCAGAAATGTCTCTTCATGGAAACAAAGCTGGAAAGAAGAAAGGCTAATACACTAATGAAGAACATGTTGAATTACTATTAATGATCAGAATAAAAATAGCCAGTTCTCTACCAATGTTCTCTCTTGAAAAAACAATAATGCTTGTTCCTAATCTGGCATTATGCATTACTCCTTCCGAACAGAAAAAAAATACCACTACAACATTGAGTATCTAACTGTAATGGCAGTTGACTGTAACTGTTATTTCCTGTTGTCATTCAGCAATCACGCCTGTTTTAAAAGACATTTTACCACACATCTTCATAGAAATTCTCAACTCCATTACAGGGTAGTTTAAAGGACCGAATTATGAACACAAAGAGACCTTTTAACGTGCTGTGCTGGTCTCCAAATATAACCATAAAACTAAAAAAAAGATCTGACATCCCACTCTAATTTCACCTTCCTAGACAGATGCAATAGCTCCTCCACATGCAGTCAAGACCTCTTTTACAACAGAGGGGTAGGGACAGGTGCCTGACTTCACAAAGCACAGCAATGTTTGAAGATAACGAATGACCCACTTAAAGCACATTCCACTTCAGATTTGAGAAGGCATTACCCCAGTCTTACAGCAAGCGATCTGTTTTGAAATTTGAAATTGCTTTATCTTTTGTTCAGCAAGGGCAATGAGATGAAAGAGATTAGAGACCTGAGCTGTGACCGAGACCAGAGTTAAGTTCCTGTTTTCTAGCAGCTTAAGAAGACAGCAATGCCCTATTGGTATTCCTTTACAACATCACTGCAATTTACTGCAGTTCTGCTCTTTTTTGTCTCTCAGTGAAAACATTTCTGTTATCATTGTGTTTAAAGCAGGTTTGCTGAGCAATGTTTAATTGTCCCATTTGCCACCTCTCTTGATTGAAACAGAATATTACTGTAATCAGCTCTCAAGAAACTTTGTACCTGTTCTGGAAATGCACACTTTGACAGAAGCTGTCCTCAGATTTGTGTGTACGTGTGCAAACTGAAACTTCGTCTTTCAAAGGGTTCCATACTAGCATTACAGTGTATAAAGGCCAGCTTGTGGGTGACTGTACAGACAGGTAGAAGACCCACACCTCTTGCTAGGATTACACAACTGCTTCTACTTCCACCTGCAAACTCCGAGAGACTGTTGGTAATTGACATTGCAAAAAGGACACACTGCAACACACCCAAAGGGTAAAAAGGAGAGACCGCAGAGCCTACATTTAGACATGCATGACTGCCTGAATCAAGATCTATTTACAGGCCTCCTGTAACACTGTCATTACAGTGTCTGTCTGTTGTTCTCTAGCACAGATAAGAGCATAGAGCTTGCCCCATAACCAGGACACAGCCTCAATGGCAGATCCAGGGGGGCAAAAATTAATTGCTCTAAGCAAGTATGTCTTTAAAAGGTCACTGCTCGCATTGTGTCTAACCCTGCATTATAAAAAAGCAAAATCTGTATTTAGAAGTCCCTTCTGATTTCGGGGTCTTTTTCTTGTTAGTCAGATTCTTACAAGAACATGTAGAAGAAGGCTTATTTTTTCCTAAAAAACAAAACAAATGGAAGGAAGGAGGAAAGCAGGAAGGATAGAAGAATCATTAACACCTAAACCATAAATCAGCTACACAAAGGTCATTTCTTGGTCATCCCCCAGATGTTAGGAGGGAGCTGAAGGAGATTTCACTGAGGGAGATGTACCTGCTTAACATGGCCAGCCTGGTCCTGAGAGTGGCGTCAAGACCAGAATAATTTGGGAACTGCTGCCTGTGATCATGAACTGTTTGAGAAAAGGGACCATATTTTGCCTCTGTAGTCCCAGCATTTACAGAATATTTACGCACTTTTGAAGAAGAGTTTCACATAAATCAATTACAAGCCTTTTTCCCTTGAAGACACAGGTAGCTTTTATGCATGTTTTTCAGGACAGCCACTGGTCAGAAGTTTTGGTTTCAAAGACCAGAGCAGATGACTGAGGTCAGCTACTCCTCCTTTCCTCATACAGATGGGAAGAGAACCATATCCACTGAGCCTTGCGAAACGATTTGGCAGTTATTTTCTTGGTTGGATTATTTTTTCTGACTGCTAAGGCAAATTTAAAATCACATTTTTATAGTATCCTAACAGAGCCCCTAAGAATGAAAGAGATATTTAGAGAGTTGAAGGCACACTAGAGTATTGTGGTAAGTTAACCTTGGCCAAGGGCCAAATTCCCGTCTAGGCTGTCAATAACTCCCTCTCTCCAAAATGGGGAGAAAAGAAGATGAGGAACCTCATGGGTTGAGGCAAAGACAAGGAGATTACTTACCAGTTACTGTGGTGGGCAGTACCTTCCCCCAAACACCTCCTGGAGTGGCACAAGGTGGTCAGAACATGGTGGTTTCTCTCTGCCGCCCCTTCCTACTCACACTTTCCCCCTGCTCTGAGCTCCCCCTCCAGGCTGCAGCAGCCATCACTAAAACTGCCCCACCTTGGGCTTTCTGCAGGCAGCAGAAAGCAGATCTGCTCCAGCCGACACCTGCCTCTTCCCCCACTTGTCCCTAGCTCTTTTTCCCTCACTTCTCTGCTCCTTCAGTGTTTTCACCTTTTCTTCTATGTATTTTGGCAGCCATACCAGTGGATGAGGGGCTGGGCTGGTCATGGCCAATTCCACATGGCTCCAAGGACCCACCGCCATGACCAGCCCTGGACACCCCCCAACAGAGACACTGACATTGATCTCCACCGATCTCCATTCAGAGATCCAGAAACTGAGCTGAGACTGACACAAATTTACTTAGATATTACAAAGGCTGTGATTGAGGGGGAGAAGGCAAGGGAAAAAAATGAAGATGACTGTTGCAAGACTTGTTTGCAAGGGGTGTTAATTTATTTTTGTCAGCTAAGGCACGCAGCTCTGCGCTCTGGTCACATCCCAACAGGAATCAGCAGTTCTCAACCCACCACTCTCTGGCCTTCTAAATCAAGGACATTGATACATGCCCATCCTCCCTGCTGGGTCTTGTGGGCACAGGAGGGCAGGCCTGCCCCACAGCTGCCCTGGCACCTGCCCCTGCCCTCTCACTCTTCTCCCATTCCCCACCCACTGGTCCCTGGAAATCTTTCCCAAAACTGGAGACTGAACAAGTTGACAATATCCTTGCTCTTTTTCAAGTCAGCAAGGTGGAAGAAATTGCACTACACTTGAATAAGGAGAAATGGGTGGTGGGTCTTCAAGGCAGAGATAGTAGTAATTTTCTTTCCATTTATGTTGAAGAGATAACACACTGAATTTCAGCCATATGTAACAAGGAGGGGGGGGAAGGCAACTACAAAGACAGTCGATGTAGTTAAAGAAGCGACATTTCCTTGCGTCACTGCACTACTGTTCGATTTCATACAAACAATGCCAATGTGAGCTGGCAAGTAAACAGGAGCTGCAGACTTGCACGATTGGGTAAAAATAAGGACTGCAGCCACTAAGGCAGCTTGTCTTGTACCCATGGAGGCTTGTGATGCCTGAGCTGCCCTAATGAGGACTGCAGAGGAGGCTGGAACTTTTGTGTTTGACCTCATTCATGGACTTCAAGGGAATTGGTGTCTCCTATTCAGGATTCAAATTGCAAGGGGCTGCCTTCTTACTTCCTAACAAGCATTTACTTGAAAAGCCAAGAAACGCATTAACACTATGGCTTTATTCACAAAAGACTCTTGTGTGGTATTAAAGGCAAGACGATTTGCAATACAAGCTCACGGAGCACCCGGACTGATCCCAATAGATTGCAGCACTAGGAGTTTCCATTGACGTGAAGAAGTCTTCACTCAAACTAAATTCAATTTTCAGCCACACTTAGGAATAATCAATATAAAAAAATGTCTCTCATTGTGAAATCCCAAAGAAAAAGCAGTCAAAACTAACAGAAGGTTACAGCACTGTCCTTGGTTTTGTTAGCTCTGCCATTTACGAAATTTGTGATTCAAGAAACAAGCATTGTTTTGATGTGACCATTTAAGTCCAGTGACACTGCCATGAAGTTTAAAGTTAGGATGTGTCCAAGTTAAACTTAATATATAGCTAGCATCTCAATATCTTACACTCCAAACACCACAATACTGTGCGTAATTACTTGACAGTGAATATCTTTTCTCAGCGGCCTTCCTTTTGACGATACTGCACTGGCTACCACATTTACTGCGCAGGGATTTCAGATCTCTCATTTCTATGGTGTCTAAGTGCTTGGTTTAGTCTTTCCTTATGAATGGTGAAGAATCAAACAGCCTAACATGGTAGTGATGATGCTTTCCTATTGTGACAGTACTTCTATATATCAGATTTTCTACAGCACTAGTCTTCAGCCCATCATTCTCTTCAGCCCTTCATTCACTTCAGCATCTGTACACATTGTACCATCAGTTGCTACGTGAGGAAGGTTAGGCCAAGGCTGGATGCTTCTGAAAACCTTGCCCAAAAACCTCTATGTGCGTGCTCCAGTGACAGTGCTGTTAGCAACACACACCCCAAAACACTCTTTGCCACTGTTCAAGTGAAATAATTCCTCCAAGACTACAGGCAGGCTTTTGCAGACTCACATGGCTCTGAGTCTGCAACAAGCAGAATTTCTAAATAGATTTCAGTTCTCATCACTTAATCTGAAAAGCCTGGCTTTTTTTTCTGATTTACAGAGGTTTTCAGACATGCTAATGCTCGAAATAAGAGACACGAAAACTTTTTTTGTCACTCTGTTACTATCACAAACATAATCCAGAAACTGGCTTGAGATAAAACCAGAATAACCACTGCTCCATTCTGGGGATTTGGTCTTTGGCTGTAAATCAGGCTGGCCTCAGATTACTGGGGGTTTTATGTTTATGACGATGTTGCATCAGAGGTGATTATATACTTCCCGTTGTGGAATCTAAGGACTGGCCTTTTGTGATCTGAAGGACAAAGTGAAGATGACAATTAGATTTGCATAGTACTCAAACTCCAGACAAAAGCACACCAGAAAACACCAGAAAACCCAATCGCTTTCATACATGCAAACACATTTCTCCAGAGCCTTGCAGATCACAGCACTTAAGAAGAGTTCACCCAGATAGGCAGTTTCACAGCCCTAATACGGATACGTCATTCTCTGTGCCCTCCCGGCACAGCGCTGTCCTATCCTCCTTCCTCCCCTGCCCAGGAGGGGGGAAACATCATGCCCTCTGACACAAGACCAAAGATGTCCAGTCACTGGTAGTCCTGCTGTGCCACCATGCAACTGTCACACTAAACCACACTTCTCTCTCATCGCTGAATTTGCACACAAGGTTTCTCTTCTTAACCTATATCCTGCCTAAGAGCACAGACAGGTCCTTTGCCCACATATCAGCCCATTTACAAGCTGTCTTCTTCCAGTGCTGCCTTCTGCCACCAGAAATAGTGGCTGCCGGTCTCCTGCTACGGCTCCTTTACAGCAAGATAATCTTAGGAGCAGGAGGCACTTGCTTCATTTGCAGGGCTAAAACCCTCTGCTCACTGCCTTCCTCCCAAACCCTCTGAAGGACAAAATTTTAAGCCCATATCCTCATTAGTATTTCTTAATACAGAGCAAAAGGTTTCCCACAGAACATTTTAGTTGTGATTAGTGCTGTAAAGACATTGGTAGGCAAAGCTTGGCTGGAAAAAAAAAAGACCAAACATTTTTAAAGGCTGTCACCTGCAATTTGAAGATAAATTTGCTTCAGCTATTTCCTTGACTCCTCTTGCTCATGTCTCTCTCTCTCTCCCCTGCTAGTGAATTAAAGCCTAGTAAAAATATGTTTACCATTCTCCTCTGTGCATAGAAATCAAATCTGACTTGGGAAGTCCTTGGACTGAAATGGTTGGAGGTGAAAGAATGCTGGAAATAAGTACTGTGTATGTGCCATTCCAAGGCACTCTAGTACCCATTTCGGGAAGCCATACTGCATTACATGGGCCACCAAAGAAAATGAGTGCAGCTCCAGATGGAAATTGTTTTTAAGATGGTCAGCTTTTGAACAACAGAACACTTTCTAAAGAAACAATTTATATTCCAAAAAGCCATTACACAAAAAATGTTTTTTACACCAGAAAGGCCAACTTTATAGTTTTGAATAGTCCTCAGCATCATCAGAAAAAGTTTGCACGTAACATTCTCACTTTAACAGCATAGCAAGTGTTTTTCATATGTGGTTTCTGGAAAGATGAAACAAAGGAACGAGAAGGAAGAATAAGAGAGAGAAACAGCAGCAATGAAAGCAAAGTCATCAAGAGATCAGCCAGCAGAAGCAGTTAGCTTTTATCCCCACTTTGTGTGGGGAATAGGAATCCATTTGCTAGGGTAGAAGAAAATGATCAGGCAGGAGAAAACCCAGCTTCCACCACCTGCTTTCAGACTACACATGCATTCATCTATGGTACTCTGGGCTGATGACATGTTTAACTTCACTTCTGCCACCTGTGTTGCAAATACCTTGCAAGGTCACATACCCTACACTAGTTAACAGCCTGGCTTTCTTCTAGAGGTACAGCTGCCAGATTCATGTGTTACTATTAGGCAGGTGAAATTAAGCAAGTTCCCTAACTCAGAGTTGCAGGGGCAATGTTCAGTAACAGAAACCCTACAGAATGTGAAACACAAAGCCAAAGAAAATCCCTCCAAGAAAGAAAAAAAAATAAAAAGACTGTTCTAACTCTTTAAAAAGTTTCCCATGCAAAATCTTTCAGCTAAAAGGTCTACCCACATAAAATAAATGACATCTTCCTTACAGTCCGTACGGAGTATGAAGATTTTCTCCCTTGCTGTGTTTCCTCATCACTGCTTGCAAACTAAGACAGTGGTAGCAAATCCGTTTTTCAGAGGCTAAAACCTATGAAGAGAACTTTCAACTGCCATCAAAGGACTAGGACACCCACAACTTAGCAAGGTCAGAGTCAAAGTTAGTAGCTGAGCCTGTGCTCATGAAGTTGTAGGGCATTTATTTTGATCACATCTATTCTTCCTTCTCCCAGTTACAGATTACTGTTCCCTGAAATCTACTTTCTGTTCAACCAAGCTAAGTATAAATAAGGAATCAGAGGGGTACCACAAGGAGCAGTTTTGTGTTTAACTGGTCTCCGTACAACATCACAGATCTATCTGAACACAACTGGAACAGGAAACACAGCCTACGCTACTTCTATACCATGAAAGTTACCAGTTCTCTTTTTGCATGTCTCAGTTTCTTTGCAAGCAAGAATATATTCTTAGGGAGTTCCTTAAATAAGGATTTAGATGGAAAAAAAAATACAAGTAGTTAAAGGAAATAACAACAGATTAAAAAGCACTCTACTGTTTATATATATTTTTATGTTTGGTTTTGATAAATTCACACAGTCAAGACTCAAGAGCATATGCTTGAAAGCCAGTGGGAGTTCACCTGTGCTAAGGACCAAGAGATTAACACAGCATGTTATGGACTTCTAAAAATGTAATATATTTCATCATAAACGTAATGCAGAATACATAATGGCGATGAAATTCAACTCTGCTGGGAACAGAAACCCAGGAAGAAATCCCAATCCAGCCAATGCAAAACAAATTTCATCAGCAGAGCTCTGGAATGGAGAGTATAAAACAGTTGGACCAGAGAATAAGGCAGGTCAGTGGATCTGATGAGTCTGACAGATGGTCAGAAGAATAAAGATGGCAACAAGACAGAGACCAAGACACTGCATCTCAGAAACAGAATTTGTACTGAAACAGAGAATAACCTGAGCGCCTATCAGCACAGGCATCCACCTGAGTAGAGGAACCAGCACATCAAATATCAGGCCCCAGATGGCACCCTATCACCCAGTAACTTGTGTGAGTCAGTGGTTTGATCTCAATCACCTTAAATCTGACTGGATCAAATCCTTGCTTTCCTCTCCATTTGGTTTTTCTAGCTTATCTCCTATACAACAGAAGGCTTCGTCTGATGATAATGCTTGTATTTCACATGGAAACATGAGATTTTCTGTCACCTCTTGCCAGCTGGCTCTACAAACAAGCCACTGAGTCAGCAACAACCCTGTGTGCTATAGAAGACAGCTGAACTTGGAGCAGCAGCTTTTAGAAATTCTGACAAGTACACTATAAATGACGATCAAAGATTAAGTTATGTTCAGATACAGGATCTTATTATTACAAGTGAGTGCCACATTGCGTATCTCTGTCTTACTCAGACAACATCAAAATTTCCAAAGTAATTAGCCAAATGAACAACCACATGCAAGAAATAAGATATTTGAAGAACTGATTTAATCAAGCAATTATCCCTCCGAGACTTTCGAGAAAGTGGATGGTTAGTAATTTACACTACATCACCAGCCTTCCTTGCAAACCCTCTTGTTCCCTCTCATCAAAATATTACCACACTTGCTTTCTTCTTCTTCTTCTTCACAAACTCATTATGGTCAGGTAATGGCCATATTGATCCTCAGGACAGTACTCTCCACTGGTTAAACTGGCAGAGCTTCATTGAGGCCAGGACTGAGATTTGGGCCTTTATCAATTAACTCAGAACTTTCAAGTCCTTGTCAAAGAACAAAATTAGCTATGTCTCCTTTTAATGTTTTTCATCACAGATGCAGAAAAACACCTGCTTTTCTACTTGCTAGCTTGCAAAGTAATGCCAATCACGAAGCTTGACAAAAAGGAGGAAACATTTATTTTAAAGATGAGCAAGCATAAAGGATTAGACTTCAAGAGTCTGATACAATCCAAGGTGTGCTGAATTGTAAGCCTAACATTCAGTGGTTCCATCATGTGGTCTCTAACATCCAGTGGTTCCACCACTACCAAACAAGAAATTTGGCCAGAAATGGCATTCAGATGACCTTCGAGGGCTGCTATACCCTGTTGCTGACTTTTGAAATCACAGTAGAGCACAATACAAAATCTACCTCTATGTGACTGGCTCTTGCATTCACCATACTCTTGGGCAAACCTCCTCTCTGCAAGTCTCTGGGGTCTAATTCTTGACTTGGACATTTCAAAACTCGTGCTTAGATCTGATTCAGCCAGGTGGGCTCTCATTCCTATTAAAACTTCCATATCCCAGGCAGATGCACAGAGCTGGGGCTGCTTTGAGCAGTGTCCTCAAACTAGCTGTCCTCATCAGCTGTTCTGATGAGCAGGGCCAGAGATGTAGGGGCATGCTCACACCACACTGAGGCTGCAAAGGGAGCTGAGAAAGGGTTCTGAAGATAAGGTTGCCCTGTTTTCACCTCAAATCACACACAGAATGCTGCTGCTGTTTGAGATGGCCTGTATTCAAGGCAGTGTCAGGCAGGTGAAGTTTCAACTCAGCACTTCCACCTCCCAGACAAAGGATCCCACCACCATACTATATGGATACTCAACCCAACAGCAGTGCCATGAAAAAGCTCACTAATAAGAGTTCAACTGTCAGCTTTTCACCAGTGTTACTGCCTGTCCAGGGAAATGTAACCACAGCATCCCTAGTTCACAAGACCGCTTGACTGTGTGTAGCACCGCATGGCTTTATGCAGAACAACCTGCTGCAGGTACACAGGCTGTCTTCACATCAACCACCCCAGCAATATCAGCCCTTACACATGTATCTGAATCAGGTCTGAGGTACCTCCTGGGACACCACCAAAACCGCTCAAGCAGCAGGGTGAATACTCCTTCAGTTGAACCTTCTGCTTCTACTGTAAGTGGCTACTTCTACCTAAGCTAGCTTTTGGAAGCTGGGGTGAAACAGGCTTTGTCTCTCAGGAGGCTTTGTCTGGACAGTGTTTACAGAGGAACAGAGCACAGTAATACCAAGGGAAAGGAGAAGAGGACAGTAAAAACCTCCCTATATATTAATACTTTTTTGCTGTGTGCAAAGCTTAACCAAGCACACAGAAATTGACAGAACCTGTAACTAAGAAACTTGAACTCTCAGAAAAGCTGCATTTCTAAACCAAATAATCACACCTCTAAGCTTCTGGCTGGCTGCAGGAATTCTTCCTGTGAAATGCTTTTGGAGGTGATGAAAAGGGTGAAGAAGCACTGCTACCCTTTATAGAGAGATAGCTGTACATCACCAAAACAGTCATCACTGGTGCCACTTCCTTTTTGGTTTAGGGAAGCAAAGGGCACCTAGACTTTGCTTCACTAGACCACCCCACTGTGACTGTAGTAACACAGAAACATTTCACACCCTAAGTGAGATATGTTGTAGACATTAGCTTTGCCATCACTCTAAAAGAAGGACAATACAAATAAATTCATGCTGTGAAGTGAGAAGGACAGAAAATGTTAGCTTTGATGCCCTTCCAGGGAAAGTCAAAGGTAAGCGCAGTGAGAGCATTCAGGGTAACGTTTCAACACAGACAAAACGAATCCCATGGCATAAGGCAAGTGAAATCCATCAGAGAATGCCAATGACTAGGTTCTGCCCTTCTTTAGAAACCTTCACATAGATTACAGAAATCCAAGCATCAGCAGAGCATGGCCCTGCATGTCCAGCCAGGCTTGTGTGCAGTTGAGGTTGCAGAAGGTGCATCTTGAACAGCAGCAGAAAACAACATTCACAGAACTAGCCTTCATGGAGCTGCTGAAGACAGGTCGAAGAACAGGCTTTGAGACAAAAAAAGAAAACACATTCTCACAACGGACAGCAAAAAAAACCCAACCCTTTGAGTGTCACGATATTCTCCCACTTTTTATCCAAAGATCACAGGCCTTCAAGGGGAGAAGCAATTTAACTGACGCTGGTTAGTGCTTCTACTTGAAGTATGTGTTCATGTGAAGAGCAGTATGACAATCATGCCCACTCAAGTAACAGTCTAATGATAAAAAAAAAAAATTCCGCTACTTAGATTTTCTCTAACACAAGGTCATGTTCCTATCAGAGAAAACTGTATCGCACATGATAAAATTTCACATAATACTGTTTTTTTTCTAAATTTCTTCCTGTTCATCATGCCCAGAAAGGAACTACACTTCAGTTGAATGTATTTGCTTTAAAAATACATGTGTTAAAAGAATATTAAAGTTGGCCTTTTTTTTTTTTCATTTTGACCATGGTAATTGTACTTTCCTCAAAACCTATTTTTCAAAACCATTCTTAAAAAAAAAAAGACAAAGCAATTGACCTTAAAAATTTTATTCTTCCTACAGTTTTGAGAAAGAAAACATCTATAATTGGCACATCTCATTAACAAACTCAGCTATACTATGATATTAATAAGTGGGTAGCAAAGCGAGACTAACTTTTTAATTAAGTCCTTTTAATTTCTAGGCTAATTTTCTTTATATTATATGAAACTTCGAGGGTTACACGAGCCTGTCCTAAGGTCAAAGGCATGCTAAAAACTCCACTTCTCTGTCAAATCTCTCTCAGTTTACATGTCCACTGCTTTTGTTGACAGTGTTTTAACTCTTTTATCCACTTTCTCTCTTTAGATATGCACCTAGCAAAAACACACTTGTAGCAACCCATCTCAAGGCCCTGGTTCCTTCAAGCTCAGAAAGTCTACATTATGACTGATCTTCCCAGATACCCTCTTCAGGATGATGCTTATTAGACAGGTGGTTTGAGTAGAGTAGTCATCTGATCTGTATCCACTCAGCAACAGATAAGCTGCACTTCCAACCACAGATATTGAGACTAGTATAAAGGCATCAGTCACATATCGCACTCAGTATCCCACCAACAGCAGCAGCCTGCACATGCTCAGCGGTAGCAGACTGTAGGACAACAAACTTACCTATGGCTTCTTCCTAGGTACCAAGACAGACAGGTAAAGACTCATCACCTAAATGGATCAGACTACTCATTCTTTCTACTTCTGTCAAGCTAACCGATACTCTCATCATTCACCTTCTGGCCAAACCACCAAGAAGTGAAACTTCCTGAAGAAGTCTCTCAATGTTAGCAGCTCTTCAGTGTAAAACTACACATTTGAGCAAGCTCCAGGTCTCTGTTTGTGTCAGAGAAGCTAATCTGATTTGATTGTCTTTCTGTTAGATTGTGAGACTGGGAGATAAGGCTAGCAAAGTGGAAGGTGACAGAAAAAGAGATGACCATATACTGAGGGCTGACTCAAAACAGTCAAACAAACATTTGGCTGGAAGGGAAACGCCTTAGTAAATCGATGTTTATTGCATGTCATCAGGCACAGCATAATCGCTTATAAAAAAACCCAGAAGACCTGTACTGTGAAATTATCCCCTGAAAGATATTTGAAATTAAGGTAAGATAGTCCATTTATTTGATTATTTATTTTAGGCATTAGCCATTTTTATGTTAAGCAAGGTAAAGGTAAACCTTAAGTTCTGGGAAGGTTACAGCACTTGCAAATACTGAGTAAAACCTTGATCCCACTGAATCGGTAGAAGCTTTGGCATTAAGTTCAAGAGAATTAAAGATACACCAAATTCTATGAAAAACACCACAACAGGAAAGGGAAAGGTGCTCTGAGAGATGTCTTGCAGTGTATCTTATCCAAAATATGAATGAGTTGACATAAAAAGATCTATCATTTAACTTGAAACCTGGATAACCATAGATTTCAGATTGCAATTTATTTTTTGTTTCTATTTCATTTCCAGGGCCAAGATAGGAGTTGATACTTCATTAGCTGAATGAAGATTTTTTTTAAATGAACAATTTTTAAGTAATACACCCATTAGAAAGAACTGGCATGCCTGCACTAGTCACAGCTTAACCTGACCAAACCAGAAAAAAGAAAAAACCTCAATTTTTCGTGTTTGGCTAAATTTCACCCCACTCAGTCCACCTAATGCTGCATAGCTCATAAAACTTAGGCTGTCTCCACAGGGTTATATTCAGTTTTCACATGAAACATGCCATCTTCTGATATAAATCTGTATAACTCCACTGACCACCTCAAAGCAGGTATGTTCAACAGATCAGTACCATGAACTGTATCTTAATGCATAAACAGAAAAAGACGGGGAAGAAACGTGTACTTCTCCAGAAGATACCTGTAAAGCTTAGATACCTTTCTAGAGGGTGTTCCTGAGACAAGGCATACATTACAGTGTTTAAAAGACCAGCAAATGAAACTCCCTGCCCGTTTGCAAAGGTGGTCAAACCAAGGGTTCCAAGTGCAGAAGCAGAGGAGAGTTAAAAGTGCTGTAGGCACACTATTGAGAAGCTGCATGGCCTTAATCCTGACATAACAGCCATGCAGTATAGAACTGGTTTAGAGATAGGACATTCTGGGCTAACACATGCATGTGTACAGACCTCACGATCAAGTGGGGAGACTCTCTTCTGCTCAGCCCAGAAAGTATAAAGAAAACAGAATGGCAACAGAGACTAGCTCTCATTTCCGTAACACTTGTAAACAACTGATGCTCACAGACCCACTATCACTTGCACCATATCCCTTCCTTCTCCACCTCCACTTTAGATCACATCACTTGCCTTCTGTTCTCCCACTGCAAGTCCAGCTGTATCTGTGGTAACTCATATATTTATCATACAAGGATACACTGTGCATACATTCCACGTTGAGTTTTCAGGATAACAGGTACAACCTACCAGCATATCCTAGGTACACCCTACCAGCATTTGTTTGCACGCTGTCACTGCTTGACTGTCCAGCTACTGTTTACAACAAACTGATAAAACATGGGCATGAACTGCTTCAGCTACACTAATAAAGAGAGCGAGAAGTTCAGAAAATTAGTTTCTAATTCCCATCTGTCACTCATCTGAACTGAAATATTTCCACTACCTCCTGTGCTCCACAACATCAGCAAAAAAAGTCTTCCAGTAGAAGTGTTTGAAGGCTTAAAAGCAAGTAATTTTTAAAAGTATCCACCTTGAATCACCAATGATTAGACAAAAAAAATCTAAGTCTCTCACTGAGGCTCTTAAGGCTTAAATAAGCCTCAAAATTGTGATTACTACCAAGAATGCCTTAACTAATACTTTCAAGTAATCTCAGTTTACCTTCCTGACATAATGCAGCTACTGAGGAAGTTTCAGTTTCCTCCTTCTGTCATGATTACAGGAAGATGAAATAAAAAGTGTAAGATACAAAGTAAATAAGCATTGAGAAGACCAGCATATCATGAAAGGTCAAGGCTGGACACCCAAGCAAGGCCAGAGAACACCAAACTCTTTTGGTAGCCAAGCTGGGAACAAACCTGAAAAGGACCTAATTCTAATTCTTGCCAGCCACTGAATGCATGCAAGTAAACAAACCTCAGAAGAACTGCATGACTCAAAGAGTCACACCAAAGCAGTCACATAAAGCAGAAAAAGCTTGCAGTTCAGGTTTATGAAATGTAGAGGAGAATAAAAGAGATGAACATGACTGTTTTGAGTCCTGAGATAGACACCTCACACATCTGCCTTCAGGGCAAAGGGCACAGACAGGAGAAAAGAAAAAGGCTTTTTCTATTACAAGAGGATACAGGAGGTGACAAGGGACAAGGCACCACATGAAGGAAACGCACTGGCCTAACACCTAGAACTGGTGTATCCTGACCTCCTATCACCTCTCTTCCTCTCTGCCCAGAGAGTCATTCAATGCCAATCAGAACTCATTTAAGTATTGATGTTAACTCTTCACCGAAGTACAGAATCCAAAAATCTCAAAATGTGCTTTACTGTCCTGTGGTTTGACATGAGCTTTACTTGCAATCCTCACTGTACTCTCTCTGTTCTGATTAACATACCATTTACTGCCTGACTCATTCACCTTTTCTCTCAAAACACTGTAGATTTTATACCTGCCTTTCTATTTCTCTTGTTGAATGCTTCTCCCCCCTCCTTTTTTTTATCACCTGCATCATTGACCATTTTCTGCTGAAGATCACCAAGCTAACCACAACTCTACAAGCAGTAATACTCAATATTTTGCTGTGGCAATCTATCCCCACTTTGCATAACAAAGAAGAGGAATGGCAGTTTTACAATGATTGCTTTCTATTGTTCCACAATAGTGAGATTATTTAAAATCATTCCACATCACATCATTGCAAATAGGAAGTGTTCTCCATGCGCTCCATGGTAAAATTTAGTATGAGACCTGTGTAATGGGATTTAAAGCTGAACAGCTGTTTTCCTAGCCCTCTATACCAGAGCAAACATCTTGGAATCAGGAATCAGCATGATC
>NW_010425232.1:69306-79195 GCF_000710305.1 Buceros rhinoceros silvestris
ATTTAGAAGCCAGACAAATACATATCAAAAGAAGAATAAAAAATGGCTACTACTCAACAAATTAGTCTGTTCTTTTGACTTAAAATGCTATATTTTAAGTCCTTTTGTCTTTGGAACTCATATCGCTCACATTTACAAGCATGTTTTCCTGACCCATAAAAATAATGCAACCAAATATCCGCTCTCTGGCGCATGCATTTGAGAAGCCATTTCACTGAGTTACTCAGCCAAGAACTCCATGAATAACTTCAGAAAAGATTAAGTCATCTTTAAGGACGGTGAGATACATCCATCAGACCACATCTCCGACAGCAGCAAAAACTGTCTCTACCGTATAAATAAAGCCAGGGGAGGAATTCTTCTTAAGATAAATGAAGCCTTACCATTATAAAAGGAAGGCAACATAAATAATTTAGGAAAGTGTTATGAAGATGTTAGTTTCACAAGAAGAAATCACTGAGGAAGACAGGGTTGTGTGTTAGCTAAGGCGAGTTCTGGTAAGCAAATGAAGACGTGCAGAAAAAAACAGCAGTCTGTCCTAAACTGTTAGTCAAGTAGCTATTTCTAGTATTGAAAAACAACTTTTTAAAATATTTTAAAAGCAAATTGCAGATTTGGTCAGATATTTCCTTCCGGATAATGCTGAACTGAAGCCCACAGTGGGAAACTTCTGTCGTTGGGTGTGTAACATCAGTATCACTGCTCTATTCTCCTAAGGAAAGCAGCATGTTATCCCCCTTTGGATGCCAACCTCTCCTTGCAATGCTGCATTAGCCAGAGACCAAAGAGAAAGTGCTGTCCTAAGAGGGCACTGACATTGCAGACTAACATCTTCAGCTACTGCCAGGAGTGGGGCAATGGGCAACACAGTAATTTCCAAACCAAGTATTTCCCACAGCCCAGTTCAACCATCTGAGTTAGGGTAATGATGATCTGCTCATTGATGGTATGCTGGACAGGGATAAGTAACGCAAATTTCAAAGTCATCTGTTGAAGGAACAACATATTTCAACTACTGTCTTACCTCCAGATCACCAGGAATGGTATTAACATCCATCCCCAAGCTAACTTTGTCCAACCTGAGACGGATACATCTTAAGTCAACTATCGACTATTAATTAATACTACTAAGAGTAATTATTTTCAAATAGTATCAGTTATCTGATTTTTTTTTTTTTTTTAGCACTGAAAGAATGTTTATAGGGCTGCTGGGCTGAAAAACATCATAGGATGAGCTCCTTCTTGAAACAGATTAGTTAATCTCGTAAGAGCTTTGTTTTTCCTTTGAGCACCCTAGTGATGTTGACTCCAAAGATGTGAGCATTTGACTGGTTAAATGACTAAATTAATTGCAGATCATTATGTATTGGAAAATACAGACTATCATGTCAGAAAATGCAGAGCTATCAGCATTGCAAAAACGTCAGCAAATTTATTTACTATCTCCTTGACCTCCATATTCCTATTTAGGGAACAAAGTTAGCAGGAGAACAACAAGGTCAATGACACTTACTCATTTTTTGCCATTACAGCCAGGGCCTCTTTCTGCTACTCTCTGTTTAGCCTGACATTAATATTTCTTCATATAAATAGCTTATTCACTCTTGTGGTGATCAGAAATGAGGTCTAACGTCATGCTTAGGCAGCAAGATTGTTACAGGTTTAAAAAAAAGAAAGAAAAGAGCATCTCATCTTTTATTTCAAGAGCTGTTACAGAGCAGCAAGAAAATATATCTTTGGTGGTCCATTTTCTGCAGGAACAAATGCAGACATTTCCTGGGGAATCACAGTCGATGCTAAATAAATGCAGTCCATCCAATTCACACCACTGCTACTCTGCTGAACACCAGCTGCATGCTTCCCCTTCTCTTAAAGAAACACGTGAATTCAAAGGAAAGACCAAAGGAGGGGCTTGGGGACGTGCTTTCAGGCAACAACTCCAATAGGTAGGTTCAAAATTAAACTCTGGATAAAGATCTTGGAGAAAAAAGCTGCAAACTATAAAGACATAAAACAGTCGTACAAAGCAAACAAAATATTCAATTGTATCTGAAATGACACCTCGTTTTCTATCTGTTAGCAAGAAAAACAGCTTATTGTTTGGGGTTGTCCCAAGCCGTTTCCTTCCTGGTTCTCAGCTCTCCTACTTTACCTCTTATTTCCATCACAGAACAACAAACTCAATAAAATTGCTGTAAGAATCCAATTAATGAGCACAGACATGAACACAAACAGAATCTGTAGACATAGAGGAACTTCCCTGGATCCTTAATCTTGTTTTGTTACTTCAAGCCTCACATCCTTTCTCTTACTTTACGTACCAAAGTCAACAGTAGAATCTTCTCTGCCAAACTCAAGACACTAACACAACACAGAAAAACAGAACCCCTCACATCCTGAACTGGAAATGAACAAAGGAAACAAAAAATCTAATGCCACTCAAAATGGTGGATCATTTATGTTTGAAATGTTAAGAAAACAAAAATTACCCTCCAAGACAGAGCCTTCACAGGGGAAAAAAAAAAAAAACAACAAAAAAAAAAAACCCACCCAAAACCACAATCACCTATACATAATATTTCTGCTCAATGTTTTGGGCCGAAACTTTTCAGGACTGAGTAATTTTTGGCAGAAATCTGTATGTTCTAGGATCTTATTTTGCTATGGAAACTGCCTGACCTATACATAATATTTCTGCTCAATGTTTTGGGCCGAAACTTTTCAGGACTGAGTAATTTTTGGCAGAAATCTGTATGTTCTAGGATCTTATTTTGCTATGGAAACTGCCTGCACAAGAAAAACAAAGTCATGGACCAGACACTTCTAGTCAAAATTTCCTCCACTCTCATACAAATCATACAAGTGAATGATTGGCATGTAGTCCTTGAACAGCTTCTCTTTAAAGATCATTCCTTGTAGCACAGACACTGCTTTTCTTGCTGAACACCTGTGAATTAGTTATATTCTGCAACTGCCTTGCATAATCTGTCAGCTGATGCAAGTCGTACCCAGTCCAGCTCCAATAACCCCCAAGTGAGCTGAACTCAGTGACAGCCTGTGGGTGGGCCAGGTGCTGTTTCGCTCATGTGAATTACATCTCCTCTGGGATGAGTGGCAGGACTGAATAATGTACCTCTGTATTGCCATTACAGCTCCTGCATAAAGCCCAAGTTGACTACCACCAAACCTCCCATTTTCATTCCTTTCAGTTGTCTCTGTCCTCATCTAACCAAAGAGATCTGAAAATTTCTAAGTTGTTTCTCAGATACTAGGGTCACTGGCTTCATGCACAAGGGCGTGCGTGAGAGCAGAGGCAGATGTGCTATATGTGACAACCCCAGACAAACAATGGCCTCTCTCCATTCACTGCTGCAGCAGTGTCTGATGTGATTAAGCACCAGTGATTTTTCTCTTGCGTTTTTGGCAGCCTCACAGTAGCAATGTGGTTGCTACAACCCATGACCCACCTCTACTTTTTCCAGTACCACAGGCTGCTACAAAGGGCTGCCTGCTCTCTGATGGTCGTCAGCACAGAAAACCAACCTGCAACTGCATGGCCAGGGCACCACTTTATGTCTGAACACTGTGTCTGCATTTGGAGTATGCAGCATTCTGTTGCCAGGAAGTAGTAAGGTCCTAATGAAAGCCTCAAGAAGCTCAGTGGTTTTTGAACTGTATTTTATTTTTCTGGTATTTTATTTGCGGAAACATATCACCTGCTCCTAATGGCTTTCATGACTGACAAATTGTGTTACATCTTCTCATGTCTTTCCAAATAGCACTCACTATATTCTCGAGATATTCAAGACTAATTTGCCTGAGTGATGCAACGATGTGAAACATTCATCAGTTTGCAGCTTATATTTGCACGGGGGACACCTGAAATTCCCTTGACTCAGCCCAGTGTTAGAAACATAACTCTGGAGACTGGTGTCCTCTGACCGATCTGGTCCTGCTCTTAAGAAACATACCAACTATCACCACGTATTTCTTAAGGTGGACCCCTTTCTACCAGCAGACCAAATCCCTGAATACCACAGCTGCAAAGATCATCCACTGTCCGTGAGCTTTTCACATTCATTTCTTTCAGATCTGTTCCACTTACAGACAATGGTTCTGCAATCTAGCAAAGGTTTTGAGCTACCTGACATATCTCTAAGTCACACCAAAGAGACGTGCAAACATTCCTGTTCATCACACACGAGCGTTTTCCCTCCTCTCTCAATAGCGTTCCCAGCACAGTGACGGGTATGACACCTCCCTAGGGTACCTCTTCATCAAAACTACAGTCATGGTCAGAGCAGCCAGGAGGCACAATCCTTACAAAGAAACACTGGGGGGCACTTTGCAGTCTGCTGGGGCCATAATCCCACAGCCCTGCATCTTGTAGGCGATCCTGCTCTGCTTGTCTGCAGTCTGTTTGCTGAACTGGTGTGGCATGTCAAAAGCAGGGCCAAGGCCGTGAAGGGGTAGGAAAGAGTTTCAGCATAGGAGAGCATGAGTTTGTTCAGAAGGTTTGTTTTTGAAGAGAGCAACAAGAGCTGTGCAAACAGTACTTCTGGCTTCAATTACCCAAATAAAGCACTGTCACCAGAACTGTGTTATTCCGACAGGCAACTACCCATTTTTCTTCAGTATTACAAGCAAGCTTTAAGCACAAAGAAAGGTGATTTAGGTGTTTTAGGCAATAAAAGGCATGTTTTTACAATGACTTAATTATTCTGATACTTTTTCTTTCTCCCATAAACGGTTCCCATGGGATGCTCCAAAAATCCCAGCTGTGTTTTATGAAATTATATTTTTCAAGCTTCTTGCTAAATATCTCAGCCAATTTAAAAACAAATAGCTAATACAAACTGAGTTTCTCTTCAGTTCATGCATTATTAAACACCCCCTTCCACACACAAGGAATGGAATAACGGCTGAAATAAGCAGAAAAATAAGTTACTGTAGAAGAGCTACCTGTAATTACACAGCAAATACAATAAATTATTGTATATGTGGAAATTAAACATACTTCATTTTGTTGTCAGTCAGTATTTTACAAGCGTGGGTGACAGAAGCACACAGTAGAATATAAATGTGATACAACTGCCTTTTGCAGTATGTGTGTTTCCATCAAAGTTGAACTTTTCTCCCCTCCTCCTCTCCTTTTGATTGATTTAAGCTGATGGATAGTGAAGAAGGATTCTGAATTCACCAGTGCCTCAGCAGAGCAGTAGAAAGCAGCACAAGAAACATCTACGAACTCTCATGTTTCCATTTGAATTACAGAATAGGGCAGGTATTCTAAGACAGTCTAACCCTCAGTTTCTCTAGAAACCCATTAGCTTTACTAAACTAAGTGGGCATTCAGGTCTAGTCAGATGAGACTATGCTGGGGATACCAGGCATAAGATTCCGACATGTTTCTTGATTTATACAGCATCTGTCCTCAGAGACGCTTATGAATGAGGCTCCGGTTTGCAACTGTGCAGAGTTCAACCTCATTTGTAAAACCAGTTCCACCTTCTGAGATTATACTAGAGGACTTACAGCCATTAAAAGAGTCAGTGTCTCACAGGCATTTGTCATGAATTCTGCAAACCCTCTTTGTCATCAGTAATAAAAGCCATTAATTAAATGTTGCCCCTCCATAGGGTAACTTTTCTAAGCAAGAGTCAGCCCCGAACTTGCTAGAGCACAACAAAGAAAATAAAAGGAGTATATTGTCAAGGCAATTTAAACAAATGGCTTAAAGAAGTAGAGGATACCTGGCAATGTAACCACTCAGTATTGTCGTCAATACAAGTGACATCTTTAAAACAAGAAAAGCAGAAACCTTACTCCAAATGCAAAGGATGTCCAAGCCCACCGATAACTTCAAACCTCTATCTGGCAGACACAGTTCTGTTAGTCGGCAACGAATGGCATGCCTTTACACTTACACTGTTCCTCAGATCCCTAGAGGACATGGGAAATCAATGATTAGCACATCTGTGCACATGGATCTGCCTCGAAGCTAATTCTCCTTCTGGTTAAGATATGAGAATAATGCAGCATGAATCCTCCACAAAAATGGATCAAAACCCTATCCTGCATGTATAAGACCATACTGCTGCCACTCCCCTGCCTGTGGCCATACCTTTCAGACTAATTATATCCTCAATCACTCCTGTATCATTTTCACTGTAACCAGAGAGCATGGCAACTGCACAAGACACACCATGGGATATCCTGCACACCATGCACACAATCAAAGTTTGACTCTTTTGAAATAAAACACAGAAAGCCACTTGGGTAAGGAAAGTTATCTTGTATTTCAAGAGGATGGACAGACTGTGATGATGCTACCCTCCACTCCCTACAAACGCATGGAATTGCCCCCATCACTGTTACAGGTGACTCAGGCAGTTACTGACTGTAAGAAGGTCTGACTGTTACCAACACACACAGGCTAGCTGTTCAGCACTGTTTTGACAGTGCACAGGGTACAACCTACCAATGGAAAAGGTTCTCCAAAATGAGAAGAAATGGGTGAATGTGGACCCCATATCTAACAGTCCAGCTACTGAACAGTGGCTACTAATACTGTAGCCTCCCTTTTTCAACCTTTTTCATATCATCCAATAGACATTGATGGCATTGTGATTTTAACAAAAGCATGAGATTTTCAGAATCAGGACGTGCATTGTGAACAATGCCACTCACAACTGCTCTCTCAGACACTGACTGCCAAGCAAGCATTTATGAAAGGCACTAGTGAAAAGCAAGTTTCACCCTGGATATGCAAACCCAGCAAACAATGTCTAAACAGGGAAGAGAGTATATGTGAGCAAGCTGCAGCACCAGTTTCACACACCAGTAGCAATAAACATGGTCATTAGTTTCGTGTTTATGTCCCATTCGAACATCTGCCTATTAAAAAGGGCAAGAGCTCTGTGTGTTCTTCAGAGAACTGGGTTTGCAGATCAATGCCTGCACCCAATCTCTTCCGTCTGTGATCACAGTGAAGGAAAAAAAAAAAAAAAGAGAGAGAAAAAAATCCAAAAAGAAAACATGGCCTGTGAAGAGCATCGCAGACCCCAGTCAGAGCCACAGCAGACACTATGCAGCAGGTTCTAGAGAACTAACCTCCAGGCTGCCAACCATGCAGACAGAACAAAACTGAACCTGTTTAATTCACATGGGAATGTCACCCGGGAACTAACCACTCCGATTTCTGTCTCTCAGAATGAGGTGGAACAGCTGATTTCAGTGGCACCACTGATTTTCAGTGAAAACTAGTGGAGACCTAACCACATATCACAGAAGTGCTTGGTGTAAAACGTAGAGAGAGGAGACCAAGGCTCACAAAGGCTTCTGGCATTAGCACTACAGAATTTACCTTCTCTCTACATTTATTTTCAGGAAAAAATGATGGGGAAAAATAATCCTGAAGACGGATGTTGCTCTTGAAGAGTCACCAACTTAAAAAGTTAGTCTTTCGCCTTACCTTCAACTAGTACAAGTAGGCCAGCATTAGTGATTTTTTAAAAAAAAAAAAAAGGTTATTTTAAGCACTGGTGATATGTAGCTCTTTTCCATTACATAAGTTTGTGTATCCCGAGGACCTAGTTCCATAATAAGTGACAATTCCACAATAAAATCACAAAGTGATCTTTACAGTAGGTCCTCCAGAACACAACTAGAAAAACATGCTTCCTCCATGCTGTTGTATTATCTGCAGAACTGTAAGACATTTGTGGCTGCAGAAACTATTACAAAGAAAAACTAGAGCACTAGAAAGTAGGCTAATCAGTTTGACATACTCTGTGATGAAGTAACAATTATGGAAACGTTTTCTAGTCTAAAAAATCCCACAAAACAACAAAGTGCAGCTAGACTTCTACCACTGAACAAAGATGCAAGCAAGAGTGAGCAAAGAAAAAAATCTGTAAGTTTTTCATTATGATTAAGGCTGTCAAACAGAATTAAGGTACAATATTAAAAGAAAAGGCAGCTATGAGGCAAATTCAAAAATCTCCTTCTTCTGCTGCTGGACTCTCTCAATTCAGTCAAAATACGTCTCCAATGACAGACCCAGCAAAAGGTTCTGCAACTGGGCAGCTGTGACTGCATGGCTGAGGAATTAAGGATACAGTCCCCCACCAGCTTTTTCTCTCCTCTGATGTCTCATCAACTGGGAAACAAACAAAACAAACAAAAAACCCCAACATGGTCTTTATTGTGTGTGTTGAAATGGGTTAATAAGCACCAACAACTAGCACAGTTTCACCCAAAACACGTTCACAACCACCATCAAAGGAGAAACAGTACTGAATATCATCCTTGTTGATACACGTGGGTTTAGTACGTTTTTCAGCATCACTGTTTTTCCACCCAGAATGAACATAAGCCAACACGGAAATATGCCACGTGAGAGCTAGCAATTAAAGTTGAGGAGGAAAGGAAGGAATAAGATAAATAAGGGGAGGCAATAGGGAGCTGTTGTCATAGTTCCCAGTACCTGACTGATCCTCAGTTTGGAGTAAATTATGTCCTTATTTCCTCCCATGTGTAAAGCCTCCAAACAGGTTCTCCTCCTGTACGGTAACAAATGTAGGAAAGACTTCTCCTAAGGTCTTATATGTCTTTTAGAAATAGCCCCCTAAAAAATCACACCAGAAAATAGTGAGATGACTTAAAAGAGAGAGGTCCACAGCAATGTCCTCAGACTAAACCGAATCTCGAAATTCAAAGGCTGAGGGCAGCCACACTGAGTAGCCTCTGCCTCAGGGGTAACCCCTTCTGAAGCAACTCCTCCTTCCTAAATGAAGCACGAGAGCCCATTGTACAAAACTAAAAGGTTTCAAAGAGCATTCTTTCTTGTGCCCAAGTAGAAACGGGAGGAAATTGAGTGGAGAGCCATGACCTTTGCTATTCCTCACCATACCCAACTCATTTGCAATAGGAAGGATGTCACCTGAAGTCCTTGCTCTGAACCTGCCCAGGTGCCTTCATGGCCCCACAAAGCTGACATCACATGCAAGACCAGCACTGTTACTTTTACAATTATTTCTCAAGTACTGACTGACCCAGAGGGATCAAGATAACTATTGTATGACCTCAGATGTCAGCTAGAAAATTTTATCTCACTATCTGCAAGCTTTAAATGACAGCTAATCAAAATGCCTGCATTTTTTCATTTTGGTACCACCTAGGTTTCCTAGAGAAGCAAAAAGACTTAGGGTCTCTTCAAACATCCAAAACAAACAGGGACATTGCATATAGTGAGATTTTTGCATCTCTGCTCCAAAGCATCTTTCCCCTGCATGCAGTGTATCCATCACGCCCTGCTGCAGCACGCAGTCTTCTCCCAAACTACCAACCAACTCCGCCGCACTGCGAGAGACCGGGAGAAAGGAGCACAGTCGGGGAATAGAGTAACACAACATGGTGTCCGCCTGCTCTGACAGCCACCTCTCCGTGGGCTGCTCGCAGGAACCACCGGTCCATCCCCACTCTCGGGTCATGGTCAACCCACATGTTCTCACTTCAGACTCGGGTACCACGGGCTGCCCCAGCAACGAACTGGGGCGAGGGGAAGGTGTTCGCTCCCCCAGGAACCCCGGTCCAGACCCCATTGAGGTGCCAGCCTACAGACCTCCACCGAGGCGTGGAGCAGAGTCGGCGGAGATGGGCTCCTCTTGCACAGGGGTAGGTTCCCCCGTGGAAGGGGCACGTCTGCCGCACCATGGCAGCGTAAGAGACAGCCCGACGCCTTCTCGTGGGACAAGGGCCTCTCCGTAAACGAACGGCGGGCTCCGCGGCGCTGCCTCGGAGCACGCTGCTCACCCCAGCAGTCCACCCCGCGTCCTCCGCCCACCACGCGGCAACCGGCGAGCCCACACCGGCCCCGCATGGCCCC